>NW_025209344.1:5877-9969 GCF_004010195.1 Chiloscyllium plagiosum | reverse complement strand
AGGGCCTCAAGAGGTTACAGAAATGTGGAGAGCTATAGGGCCTGCAGGAGTTCATGGAGTTGGGGAGGAGGGAGGGATGGAGCAGTTTACATGGATAAGGAAGTTCGTAGGAAAGGTCTGATCACAGACAGGGACTATTTAGGGAATAAAGCAGATTACAGAGATAATGTAGGATGTATAGACTGTAAGAAAAACACACATATGGAGGGTAATCGGGACTGAACAGGTTTAGAGATATCGAAAGGCCAAAATGAGGCTTCTGGGGTTATTTAGACATGGAGGGTGTGGAATCGGACAGATTTTCATGGAGATAAGAACAGCAATTTTGGTTGGAGACAGTTACACAGTTACTGGAGCATTAGTAATCTCCTCCAGTTTGGCCTAAGTGGGGAAGGGTTGTAGGGGAGGTTGTTGTTAACACAGATAGGGGTGTAAGAGCTGGAAAAGTTTATGCAGATGAGTAGATAGATGGAAATACTGGAAAAGCTTCCATTGACAGGGTTGGTGATAGTGATGAGAGCATGTTACACAGATCGCGGTTCCTTTAGGAACTGGATCGAGAGAGTCACAGGGACTGGAGTGGGTTCTACAGATCGGAGTATGGCAGAGGCCTGAGAAGATTATAGGGTCTCCACAGATTGATTGTGTCTTTAGGGCTGGAAGAGTTTAGGTAGATACGGAAACCTTTCACCCAATGTATACCATCTTCATTTCCAGACCAGAGCCTCAATATCCCTCATCAGCCAGGGATCACTAAACCTGCCATTTTCCCTTCACCCTAACAGTTACATACTGACCCTGGATTTTCAGTATCACACTTTTAAAAGTCTCCCATTTTCCAGTCGTTTCTTTCCTTCAAACAGACTCACCCACTCAACCTCTGCTAGATCCTGTTTCATGGCCCAAAAACTGGCTGTGTTCCAGCATAGCTCCTTAACCTGTGGACCTCTCCTATCGTTTTCCATAGTTACATTAAAACTAAGACAGTTGCAGTCACTGGACCCAAAGTGCTCTCCGACTGACACTTTCTGACCTTGTTTTCTCAGGGGGCGGGGGGATCCAATGTTGGGCTCACCTGAGTAGAATAGGACGATATACATATTGATCTAGGAAACTTTCTTGGACACATTTGACAAATTCAAACCGATACGGGCCTTTTATTCTCCGAGTGGCCCAGTCAATCCAGGGGAAATTAAAATCTCCAATCAATACTACTGTCTTATTCCTACAGCTGTCCACAATCTCTCTACACATCTGCTCTTCTCATACCTGCTGGCTATTTGCGAGTCTGTAATACATTCACAACAAAGTGACCACCCCCTTCTTCTTTCTAACTCCTAACCATATGGCCTCCTTTTAATGACTCTTTAGGAGTATCCTCTCTGAGCACTGTTGTTATGTTCTCCCTTATCAAAAGCACAACTGGCCCTCCTCACTTACATGTATTTTCTGTCATGCCTGCACCTTCTGTATCCGGGAACAGTGAGGTGACAGTCCTGCCCTTCTCTCAGCCATGTTTCTGTTATGGCTATAATATCACAGTCCCCAAAGCCAATCCATGTTCTGAGCTCGTCTGCCTTCCCAGTCAGGCCTCATGAAATAAATGCCCTTTCAACCAGAAGTCTTTTCCGTCCATTGACTGTGCCCCTGGATATCCTGAATAGGAAACTTGCTCTCGGTGGCTGGTGTATTTTCCTCTGACTGGCCAATGGTCTCTCTCTTTTTCAGAATCCCAATTCCCTGGCAAACTAGATTAAGCCCTCCCAGGTAACACTAGCAAATCTTCACCCCCAGGTTGCTACTGCCCCTCTGGTTCAAGTCCAACACGTCCCCCTTGTCCAGGTCACCTCTACCTCAGAAGTGATCCCAATGATCCAAGACATAAAAACCCTTCCCCCTCCAACAGCTCCTCAGGCACTCATCCATCCGCCTTATCTTTCTATTTCCATATTGACTGGCGAGCGGTACTGGGAGTAATCTGGAGCTCACTATCCTTGTAGCCCTGCTTTTTACCTTCTTACCTAACTCCCGATACTCACTTGACCAGAACCCATCCAACTGTATCTATGTCATGTATACTGATGTGCGCAATTACCATTGGTTGTTCACCCTCCCCCTGGAGAAAGGGGCAAAACTTGACCTCCCCTTGGGGATAAAGGTAGGGAAAGGGACTGAGGTATTAGTTGGGGATAGTTTTGACAAAGTGACACAACTGTATTAGGTTGAAGACAGTTATGGAAAAGGACAGGCCTGGTCCACAAGTGAACCATCAACATTGTCCTGCCCCAATCCAGAAGGTTTCGGTCAAGAGCTTCTAACAGTTGATTGTGGAGACGATTTGCAGGTAAAGGGACCTCAGGCAGGTGGGAAGCTTTCAAAAGAGAGATAAAATGAGAGTTCAGGGTCAGGATATTTCTGTTCGTGTGAAGGACAATGCTGATTACAAGTAGAAAATTCTGGATGACTGGGGATATTGAGGTTCTGGTCAAGAAAAAGGCAGTCTATGTCATATATGGCCAGCTGGATTCCACGAAGAACATTGTGGGTACAGTAATACACTTAAGAGGGAAAGCAGTAGGGCAAACAGGAGACCTGAGAAAACCTTGGCTGATAATGCTGAGTAAGATCCAAAGGAATTCAACATGAATACTAACAACAGAAGATTAACTAGAGACAGAATGTGCCCCATTAAAGATCAATGGGATAATCCATGTGTGGAACCACAGAAGATGGGTGAGATCCTTGACGAAAATTTCACATCAGTACTCAAAGACTGGGGAAGTCAGGGAAATAAAGTCTTCAAAAGACTCCGCATAATAGAATATGAGGAGCTGGAGTTTTAAAAACGCATTAAAAAAGACAAATCTCTCGAGCTAATCATGTATATCCAAGGACATTGGGGGAAAGTCAGGAAGAATTGCCCCTTAAAGAGGTATTTATATCAGTGACAGCCACGGGTGATGAGCTGGAAGCCTGCAGGGTGTTTAACGTTGTGTCAGTATTTAAAACTGCTGTGAGAGAAAGCCAGGCACTAAAAGACCAATTGGCTTGATGTTAGGGGTGCGTACGGTGTTGGAGGGGGCTCTGAGGGACAGGAGTTACGTGCATTTCGAAAGGCAAGGGTTGATTAGGGACAGTTAACGCAAAGTACACAAGTAGTGTCTCACAAACTTGCCTGAGTTTTTTGAAGGCGTGACTAAGAAGATAGAACAGGAGACTGTGTTTATACTGACCACAACAAGGCCTTGGACAAGGTTTAGCGTGGAACACTGGTTAGTAAGGTTAGATCACATGGGATCAGGGAGAGCTAGCCAACTGGATACAAAATTGGCTTGACAGTAGGAAACAGAGTGGTGGGAGAGGGCTGTTGTGCAGACTGGGGGCCTATGACCAGCGGTGTGCCTTAAGGAACAGTGCTACATCCACTGTTTTGCATCATTTACAGAAAATATTTCTGTAAGAGCATAGGAGTCATTGTTAGTAAGTTTTTTGATAAAGGTCCGTATATAACACGGGTTATAGTGGGCTGGGAATACAGTTATCGAAGGGGATCGCGAACAACTGAGCCAGTGGGCCAAGGAATGTAAGATGGAGTTGGATTAAGGTGATGGATTTTAAGGCAAACTAGGGAGGACTAACAGTTAATTGTCGGGCCTTGGGCAGTGTTGTGGAACAGAGAGAGACCAAAGGGTACAGTTGCATTGTTCCTTGGAAGTGGCATCGCAGGTGGACAGGCTGGGGAAAGTGACATTAGGCACACTTGCCCTCATGGGTCAGAGCATTGAGGACACGAGCTGGAACATCATGATACGGCTGTACAAGACATTGCTGGGTCCCCAGTTGGAGTACTGCATGGAATTCTGATCCTCCTGTTTTAGGAAGCATTTCCCGAAACTGTAAATGGAGCAAGGATTGACGAAGATGCTACTGATACTAAACGGTTTGAGAGAAACGGAGAAGCTGGATAAGCTGGAAACCAACATCGGGGAATGAGATAGCTTTGGCTGATAAGGTTAAGGAGAATGCTAGGAAATTCTAAAGCACACACATACAAAAAGCAACTAGAGAGACAATAGGGCCCCGCAAAGATCA
>NW_025209344.1:1379-5282 GCF_004010195.1 Chiloscyllium plagiosum | reverse complement strand
TCTGGGTAAAGTGTTGGAAAGGCTTGTAAGGGATAGGATTTATAATCATCTGGAGATGAGTTAGTTGATTAGGGATAGTCAAAACGGTTTTGTGAAGGGTAGGTCGTGCCCTCACAAACCTTAATGAGTTCTTTATGAAGTTGAACAAAGAGATGGATGAGGGTAAAGCAGTTGATGTGGTGTATCTGTATTTCAGTAAGGCTTTTGTTAAGGTGCCCCATGGTAGGCTATTGCCGATAATACGGAGGCATGGGTTTGTGGGTGATTTAACAGTTTGGATCAGAAATTGGCTCACTGAAAGAAGGCAGAGGGTAGTGGTTGATGGGAAATATCGATCCTGGAGTTCTGTTACTGGTGGGTACTTCCTGGATGTGTTTTGCGTCCACTGTTGCTGTCAATTATATAAATGTCCTGTATGAGGGCATTGAAGGATGGGTTAGTAAATTTGCAGAAGACACTAAGGTCGGTAGAGTTGTGGATAGTGACGAAGGATGTTGTAGGATACAGAAAGATGTAGATAAGCTGCACAGCTGGACTGAAAGGTCGCAAATGGAGTTTAATGTGGAAAGGTGTGAGGCGATTCACTCTGGAGGGAGTAACAGGAACACAGGGTTCTGAGATAATGGTAAGATTGTTGGTAGTGTAGATGAACAGAGGGATCTCTATGTCCATGTACATAGATCCTTCAAAGTTGCCACCCAGGTTTATGGGGTTTTTTTAAGAAGCCATTCAGTGTGTGAGCTTGTCTTGGTAGAGGGATTTTTTTCAGAACCATTAGATCATGCTGCAGCTGTACAAAACTCTGGGTGTGGCCACATTTATTCAGGAAGGATGTGTAAGCTTTGGAAAGGATTCAGAGGAGATTTAGATTAGATTAGATTACATTACAGTGTGGAAACAGGGAAGTTACCTGGTATGGAGGGAAGGTCTTATGAGGAAAGGCTGAGGGACTTTAAGGTGTTTTTGTTCAAGAGAATGTGTTTGAGGTCAATTAATGGAGACATATAAGATAATCAGCAGGTGAGATGGGTTGGACAGCGAGAGCCTTTTCTCTTGGATGGCGATAACTAGCACGAGGGGAGTTAGCTTTACATTGAGGTAGATATTATTATTAATAAATAGATATGGGACAGACCCAGGTCTCAGGCGCTGTGAGGCAGCAGTGCTAACCACTGTGCCACCATGCCGCCCACAATTTACTAGGAAGTTACCTGATATGGAGGGAAGGTTATATGAGGAAAGGCTGAGGGACTTTAAACTGTTTTTGTTCAAGAGAATGTGTTTGAGGTCAATTAATGGAGACACATAAGATAATCAGCAGGTGAGATGGGTTGGACAGCGAGAGCCTTTTATCTTGGATGGCGATGCCTAGCACGAGGGGAGTTAGCTTTACATTGAGGTAGATATTATTATTAATAAATAGATAAGGGACAGATGCCAGAGGTAGGTTCTTTACACAGAATAGTCGGGGCATGGAATGCATTGCCTGCAATAGTGGTAGACTCGCCAAATGTAAGGACATTTAAACAGTCATTGGATAGACATATGGACACGAATTGGAATAGTGTTGGTTCGGTGAGCTGCAGATTGGTTCCACACGTTGGCGCAAAATCGAGGGCGGAAGGGCCTGTATTGCGCTGTCATGTTCTGTGTTCCAATGGGCATAAATATGAGACGGGAGAGGAAAGACTAAAAAGAGATTTTAGGAGAAAATTTTCGACACAGAGGATGGTGCAGTTATGGAATGAGCTTCCAGGGGAAGTGGTAGAGAGAAGTACAATTACAACATGTAAAAGACATTTGGGCAGGTACATGGGGAGGAGAAGGTTTTTATGGATACGGGTCAAATGCAGGGAAACGTGACTTGTTCATGGACTCTGGTCAGCATGGACTAGTTGGATTGAAGGAACTGTTTCCGTGCTGCATGACTCTGTCTCCAGTTATTGGAGGAGGAGACGACCGAGATAAGGCATGCTGCAGACACTGAAGCAAGTTACAGCGATAATAGTCTGGAATCCAGTACATTTCAAATATGTGGAGTGACTATTGGGATTAGATTAACAAGTGCCCAACAAGACCACAGCGCCCCGCCGAAGCGTAACCCACCCATACCCCTACATTTACCCCTTACCTTACACTATGGGCAATTTAGCATGGCCAAATCACCTAACCTGCACATCTTTGGACTGTGGGAGGAAACCGGAGCACCCGGAGGAAACCCACACAGACACGGGGAGAACATGCAAACTCCACACAGTCAGTCGCCTGAGTCGGGAATTGAACCCGGGTCTCTGGCGCTGTGAGGCAGCAGTGCTAACCACTGTGCAACCGTGCCGCCTATGATAGGAGGAAATTACAGGGATAGGAACTGTTATAGGAGTTACAAATTATTGAAGACACTGGTGCACAATTAATGCCATAGATACAGTGTTGCAGAGTAGTGAGTCTTAATACAACAGAACTAAGGAGTGGTGATTGAGCCTGGGGTATGTGTAAACTGTGCTCCCCCTCCAGCACTGTACCTGTGCCATGTCTTGTTAGCCAATGTTTGGAGCCCTCCCATTGCTGCCTGCTCTGTGCACTGTGAGTGATCTTACCTCACTGCAGGATTTATTGAAGGCTCCAGATCTCCCTGCCCTTTGTCTCTCTGGCTGACCGACCATCTTCAATGTGGTGATGGACAAGACACCCAGCAGCTGGGAAGTTAATCGAGTCTGAACCTTTCTGAGTACCTACAGGAGACAGAGAAATAGACAGTGAGGATTAAAAATGGCACAGATACCACCACAGAGATCTGGAAAATCCCAGTCTCTATCCCTGGTCTGTGCTGCCTCGTCTCTCTGGAGTGGAGAATTCTGTTGGCTCAGGATCTGGTGTAGCTGCAATCAAGGGAGAGAGAGAGAGAGAGAGAGAGAGAGAGAACGCAAGAGCGAGAACAAGAGCGAGAAACTAAGTGATATCACCAGAATGCTGGAAGATATCAGGATCACACAACTGTGTTGGAAGAACAGTTTTGCTTCATCATGCACTGGTATGCATGGATCATATTAGATTATGAGGCTAAGAAGATCACCAAAACGTAATTAAAATCCTGAAGTAAGAGAGCATTTGAGGAGTAAGTGTTAAAGGGATTGCAAAGGGTCAGCTAGCAGGAGGAGGGCAGTGGGAAGGGGAATCATGATCAGGGTTTAATGACACGGCAGGAATAGGGAGAAGTGAAGGTGCTGGAGGTGCTGAGTGTGGTACAGAGAATGGTCAGGGCCTGTACGGTGTTACAAAGCCAGTACGGATTGCTGCAGCTGGAGGGGTTTGCAGAGGTAGGGAGGGATATATGTATTTTTATTTATTCCTTAATGCAATGTGGGTGTCACTGATTGGACGAGCATTCTTTGCTCCACTGCGAATTGCCCAGAGGGTAGCTCAGAGTCAGCCATATTGCTGTGGGTCTGGAGTCACATGTCGGCCAGACCTGGTTAGAATGTAAGATGTCCTTCCCTAAAAGAGGTCAGTGATCTAGATGAGTTCTTCCTACAGATCAGCAATGCCTTTACGGTAACCTCACCAGTATCTTGTACAGATGCAACATGGTAAAGACAAGAGCTGCAGATGCTGGAAACCAGAGTCTAGTTTATAGTCGTGCTGGAAAAGCACAGGTCAGGCAGCATCTTGACATCCCAAGTCTTACTCTCAATGCTCTGCCCAAAGAAGGTAACCATCCCAAAGGCCTGCTTCACCAGCCTGTCGACCTGTGACACCACTTTCAAAGAACTGTGTACCTGCATCCCTGGGTCACTGACTGACAACACTACCCAGGGCCCGAAAATTAACTGTACAAGTCCCACCCTGGTTTGTTTCACCAAAAATGGAACAGTTTGCATTTATCTAATTAAACTCCAACTGCTA
>NW_025209344.1:0-1105 GCF_004010195.1 Chiloscyllium plagiosum | reverse complement strand
CTCTCACTATTCACTCTATCTATGCCTCACACCATCTTGTTAACCTCTACCAAGTCTCCCCTCACCCTTCTTCACTCCAATGAGAAAAGCCTTAGCTCCCTCAACCTTTCTTCATTAGACATGCCCTCCAGTCCAGGCAGTATCCTGGTAAATCTCCTCTTTACCCTCTCTAAAGCTTCCACATCCTTCCTGTAATGAAGGGACCAAAACTGAACACAATATTCTAAATCGGGGTCTAAACAGGGCTCTATAGATCTGCAGCATAACCTCATGGCTTTAAAACCCCCAGCTAATGAAAGCCAATACAACATATTTCTTCTAAACAACACTATCAGCTTGGTGATAAATTTGATGGATCTCGGTCATGAAATCCAAGATTCATCTGTTCCTCCACACTATTCAGTATTCTGCCTTTACTCCTGTATTCTGCATTCAAGTCTCACCTTCCAAAATGCAGCACTTCACACTTTTCCAGATTTGACTTGATCTGCCACTTCACAGCCCAGCTCTTCATCCTGTCAATGTCCCATTGCAACCTCCAGCAGACATCCACACTATTCACCACTCCACCAACCTTCGTGTCATTGGCAAACTTACTTACCCAGTCTTCCACACACACATCCAAGTCATCCAGAAATCACAAAGAGCAGAGATTTTTTTTACCTCTCCCTGCAGAAAACCCACTGGTCACCGAGCTCCAGGCTGAATGATTTCCATCTGTCATCACCCTCGCTCTTCTATGGGCCAGGAATTCTGTATCCAGACAGGCAGGTTTCCATGTATCCCATACTCTGTACTTTCTAAATGAGTCACAAATGTGTTTTGTCACATTCTCAAAGGATTCAATAAGATTTGAGAGGCATGACCTGTCCCTTACAAAGCCAAGCTGTCTTTCTCTAATCAAACTATGGTTTTCCAAGGAATCATAAATCCTGTATCCCAGAGTCCTCTCCAATAATCTGCACATCACAGGCAGAAGACTGACAGAAATGTGATTCCCATGAATATCTCTATTCCCTTTCTTGAACAACGCATGGCTGATTCACCTAACCTGCACATCTTTGGGCTGTGGATGGAAACCGGAACACCTGTCGGAAACCCACAC
>NW_025209343.1:12259-16369 GCF_004010195.1 Chiloscyllium plagiosum | reverse complement strand
CATGATGTAATAATTAAGAACATGTCGGCCCTCTGAATCCTGGAAGTATCGTATACACACTCTCCGAATGGAATCCTAAAACACTATATCTAATCATTGAAAAGAAACTCTAGGAGGTTAATTAAGTCAGAATTAAAAGAGTGGAAATATGAATATAACTTCTCTAAAATTGAGTCTCTAGAATCGAACCTATAATGATAGAAAAGAGTTTGAAGTACTGTTTTGCCATTTCTGTTACAATATTTCTAAACTGCTGTCTATATCTCGATCACTTGCTTTGGCTTTTTTCTGTTTTGTGGGATAACTTTCTGTAATGTTGGTAAATGAAGATAAGCATATAACATGGTTTCGTGACTAACCAGTATCTAAGTCAAAATAAATAGTCATATGATCTACCATGCCTGGCTCCATGGTGGAATCTGATTTGCTTGGAAGCAACATCAGGTCGGGTCATGACAGGAAGATAAACTATATTTGGTATTAGGATTGCACTAGCGGTGGTAAGAATAAAGATTGTCGTTGGGCTGGACGGCTGCACAAAGATCAGGAACAAGAGAAAGGAAATGGTGCAGGATGATCACAGACTATGTGTATCACAGTGGGCGAAGGGGACAGAGGTAATGACAGGGACCACGATGTAATCTCACAAACACTGGCGATGGAAGTTCACAGCCATTGCAACAGAGATGTAGACATTGGAAGGTTGGGGGAGCGGTCCTTTCCGGAAATAAGGATTGTAGGGCGCTCCGCTCAGTTCTGAAGAAGTCATACTGAACTCGGAAGTTAACTCTGTTTCTCTCTCTCCAGATGCTGCAAGTGCTGCTGAATTTCTCCAATACTTTCTGTGCTTGTTCCAGATATCCTGCATCTGAAGGATTTTGCCTTTAGCGGAGATGGAAAAGTTAAAATTGGTGGAGGGCGGAGGGTATGGAGGGAAAGGTTGGTCAAATCGGGTGCAGGCGAACGAAAGAAGGAAATTAGAAGCAATTCGATGGTATTCTTAAATTGAAACTCGGGCAAAACTTAGCACTGTTACTAAAAGCATAAAAGAGCCGAAGAGGGAGTATCCAAATATGTTTTAACCACAATCAATACTTTTCTCACTAATCTCATGAAGAGGCATTACGGGTTTGTATAGTAACATATTGCAATTGATGGAAATGAATGAATTAAATTGAGTAATTCTCCTGCTATTGTGACTCTCTGAGATCCAGCGCTGTTGCATGGGAGCTGTATGTCAGCAGATGAAACGCGAGAGGAAACACAAATGGAACATGGTCAGAGAGAAATGGAGGGAGAAATTCAAGTCTTGGTTGGAAGAATTCTGACGCAGAGCTGATGAAAGTATCTGATAATATTCACTATACGTATTAACGTGATAAGTTTAATTAACATTGCTGTGTAAGTTTTGAGAATATACCCGATTACAACAAAGTATGCTATATGCGTTTTCGGACCACACAGCGTATCCCTTTGCGTGTGACAAACAACACTACTCGAGCTGAATTAGTTCCGTAGATAATCTAGAAAATGACAGAGGGATCATATAACAAAATCATTGTGCAACGGAAATGTACATGATAATCATCGTGACCTTAAAAAAGGTCGAGAAAATGGCAATTTCCCTTTTTACCCGTCCGACCAAAGTACCCTTTTTGTATTCTCCAAGGTTAGATGTCAAACAGGGCCACTATTTCAAACACCAGTATCATATTCTTCCTGTGCCTGCGTGAGTTTCCTCCGGGTACACTGATAGCACTTTCTTCATTTGGAGTCATGGCGAGGAATCACTGAACAACTACATAGCGATATCAACAGATTTCATCCCACCATCAGACTTATCATAGACTACACTTCAGAATCAGTCTTGTCCTTGGACACATGCATCTCCAGCAAGGACAGATACCTCAGAACTTCAGTCAACTGCAAGCCCACAGAAAACCTCACGATGACTAATTTGTCTAGCTTCCACCCAAAACATATTAAAGAAGTCATCCTCTATGAACAAGCCTTGCGTATAAGCAGGATCTGCTCAGATGAGGAGGAATGGACTGATACCTAAATGTTTTGAATGATGCCCTCATAAGAATGGGACACGGTGCTCAACTCATGATCGCCAAGTTCCGATTTGTCACAGCAAAAACATCACAATGACCTCCTCAGAAGACAGACATAGGACATGACCAATAGAGTAACCCTTCCTCGTCCAGTTCTTCTCCAGAGCAGAGAAACTACCCCATGTTCTTTGCAGCTTTCAAACTGCCTTCCATGACAATGAGCATCTCGCCAAGATGTTTCCTATGCCTTCAAACAACTGCCAAACATTAAACAGACCATTGTTCACAGCAAACTACCAGGCTTTCAGGACAACTTCATAAAAAGACGCTTTTTTTCCTGCTGTTTGTTTCTGCCTGCTAATCAATTTTATGTCCAATTCAATACACTATCCCTTAACCCAGGTAATTTAATTTTACATATTAATCATTTATGTGGGACTTTATCTAAAGGGTTCTGAATGTCCAAATAAACCAGATCCATCACCTGCCCCGATCGACTCCATTAGGCACATTTGAGAAGAATCTCAGTAGACTTATCAAGCATAATTTCCCTTTTCAAATCCATGCTGACTGTCTGAAATTCTACATCGTTTTCAAAGTGTTTTTCTATAATATCCTTCATATTGGACTCAAACATTTTCCTCCTTCCAATTCACCACTCAAATGTTCTGTTTTCACTCAACCTCCATTTTTAAATAGTGGAGTTACATTAGCTGCCCTCCAATCTGTAGGAATGGTTGCAGAATCTAATGAATCTCAGAAAATGTCAATGAAAGCATCTTTTATGGGCGGCATTGTGGCTCAGTGGTTAGCACTGCTGCCTCACAGAACCAGGGACCCAGATTCAATTCCAACCTCGGGTGACTGTCTGAGTGGAGTTTGCGCATTCTCCCTGTGCCTGCGTGGGTTTGCTCCCACAGTGCAAAGATGTGCATGTCAGGTGAATTGGCCATGCTAAATTGTCCATAGTGTTGGATGCATTAATCAGAGGGAAATGGGTCTGGGTGGGTTGCTCTTCGGAGGGTCAGTGTGGACTTGTCAGGCGGAAGGGCCTGTTTCCACACTGCAGGAAATATAATCTAATCTTATTTCTAGGGTCACTTTTTTTAGTACCTGCGATGTAGATTATCAGATCCTGATCCTTTATCAGTCTTCATTCGCATCAATTTTTCTAATGCAAGCTCTCTATGAATGCACATTTGATTAATTTCCTCCCACGCAGCAAACTGTGTTACCTATTATTTCTGGCATTATCTATTCATGCTACACAGTTTGAAGACAGAAATGAAGCATGAATTTAATTTCTAAGTCATTTCTTTGTTCCACTGTATAATTTTCTAATTGTGAAAAACATTAGTTCTCATCAGTCTGTCTCTACATACTCACAAAAGGTTTTACAGTCATTTTTTATGATTCCCCACAAGCTTGCTCTCATGTTCCAGTTTTCATTTCTTCAGCAAGTCCTTGAACCCCCTTTGCTGACTTCTAAACTATTCCCAATCCTCAGGATAATTGTTTTCTAAAGCTAATTATTATGCCTCTGTTTGCATCTCAGACTCTCTAATTTCCCTCATAAGCTATATTTTGACCACTATTTTCTCTCAACAGAGAGGATTAAACAACTTTTGTCGTTCACCCATTCACTCTTCGAAAGAGTACCATTGCCTATTAACTAACATTTTCCAATCCATCATAACTAGCTCATGCCTCATTCTATTGCACTTTCTCTTATTAAGATTCAGGACCCTGGAGAAAGTGAGGACTGCAGATGCTGGAGATCAGAGCTGAAAATGTGTCACTGGAAAAGCGCAGCATGTCAGGCAACATCCAAGGAGCAGGAGAATCGATGTTTCGGGCATGAGCCCTTCTTCAGGAATGAAGAAAGTGTGTCCAGCAGGCTAAGAAAAAAGGTAGGGAGGAGGGACTTAGGGAAGGGGCGTTGGAAATGCGATAGGTGGAAGGAGGTCAAGGTGAGGGTGATAGGCCGGAATGGGGGTGGGGGCGGAGAAGTCAGGAAGAAGATTGCAGGTTAGGAAGGCAGTGCTGAGTTTGA
>NW_025209343.1:8530-12186 GCF_004010195.1 Chiloscyllium plagiosum | reverse complement strand
GGAAGTAAGGGGGGAGGGCGGATATGGAAGGATCCCTTGGGGCCTTGGAGGGAAGTAAGTGGGGAGGGCGGATATGGAAGGATCCCTTGGGGCCTTGGAGGGAAGTAAGTGGGGAGGGCGGATATGGAAGGATCCCTTGGGGCCTTGGAGGGAAGTAAGTGGGGAGGGCGGATATGGAAGGATCCCTTGGGGCCTTGGAGGGAAGTAAGTGGGGAGGGCGGATATGGAAGGATCCCTTGGGGCCTTGGAGGGAAGTAAGTGGGGAGGGCGGATATGGAAGGATCCCTTGGGGCCTTGGAGGGAAGTAAGTGGGGAGGGCGGATATGGAAGGATCCCTTGGAAACTTGGAGGGAAGTAAGGGGGGAGGGCGGATATGGAAGGATCCCTTGGGGCCTTGGAGGGAAGTAAGTGGGGAGGGCGGATATGGAAGGATCCCTTGGAGCTTTGGAGGGAAGTAAGGGGGCAGGGCGGATATGGAAGGATCCCTTGTGGCCTGCACCTCCACACATATCATTTGCTGCATCTGCTGCACCCGATGTGGCCTCCTCTATATTGGGGAGACAGGCCGCCTACTTGTGGAATGTTTCAGCGAACACCTCTGGGATACCCATGAAGCCAATTCAGTTTCTGATCAATAGTTATTCCAAGGACATTGATAATAGGGAATGCAGTGTTTGGAAATGCGATTGAATGTAATGGGGTGGTGCTTTAAACGATCTATAATTGGAGGTTTGCTTTCCATTTATTAGCCCATGCCTGGATATTGTTCAAGTCTTGTGCATTTGAAGAGAGACAGTCTTAGTCTCTGAGGAGTCATGCACAGTGCTTAACATTGTGCAATGATTGGTGAACATCCCCACTTCTGACCTTAAAGGAAGGGCATTGATAAAATAGCTGAAAGATGACTTCTTTAGGGCCTACAAGACTACCCTAAAGAACTCCTTCAGAGATGTTGTGCAGCTGAGATGACTGACTTCCAACATCAAGAACGATTTTCCTGTGTCTCATGTATAAGTGTAACCAGTGAAGAATTTGAGATACATTAATTCCAATTTTGCTTGTGTCTTTGATGCCATATTCACTCCAATGCAGCCTTTGACGTCAAAGGCTATCACTCTCACCCCATCTCTGGAATTCAACTCTCTTATCCAGTTTTGAAGCTAGGTTAGATGGAGTTCAGGAACTGAGTAGTCCTGGCAAAATCCAATCTGGGCACAGTGGGCATTTTATTGCTGAATAGTGCTACTTTATGGCACTATTGATGATGTCTAACACTTTACTGATGATTGAGAGTAGACTGATGGACTAGTGATTGATTAGGTTGGATTTGATCTGCCTTTTATGTACAGAAGACAACCGGGCTATTTTCCACATTGTTAGGTAGATGCCAGTGTTGTAACTGAACTGGAATTTCCTGGATGAGGTTAAGTTGTGAAGTACAAGACTTCAGGACTACTGCTGAGATGTTGTCTTGACCCATACCCTTTTCAGTATACAGTGCCTCCAACTGTTTCTTGATATCATGCGGAGTGATTGAAATTGGTTAAAGACTGGCATCTGTGATGCTGGGACCAAAGAATCAGGCCATGGTCATCCACTTGGCATTCCTATCTAAAGATTGTTGTGAATGCTTCGGATGTATCTATTGTACTGATAAGCTGTGCTCTTTCACCATAGAAAGGAATATATTTTGTAGCCTCCTACTCATCCAGTGAGCTTTTAAATTGTCCACTAGCATGCATTACAGGATACGCTAGACGGTTGATCCCCGACTTGATGGTAATGATATGCTGGGCTGTGAGGTTGAAGATTATGTTAGAGTATAGTTCTGCTGAAGATGATGAGCCACAATGTCTCATGGATGCCCAGCCTTGAGTTGCAGGACTGTTTGAAGTCTGTTCCATTAAACACCATTTTAGTGCCACACAAATGGTGCTAAATGGAACAGACTTCAAACAGTCCTGCACAAATGAGTGACTTCCTTGCCAGAAAGACCGTGCAGTGGTCACTCACAAAGATGTCATCATGGACCAAATATTCACAACCAGCAGACTGGTAAGGATGGGTTTAAGAATGTTGTTTCCCTTTTCTCGGTTCCTTCATTACCCACCATAGACATGGACCAGTAGCAATTACCTTTTGGACCGCAACAGTTTGAAACTGTCGGTGACGAACAGCTTAAGTACATTCAGTACTTCCTCTCTGTGTTATTCATCAGCTGAGTGAGGATAGTGCATGGTAAACAGAATGAGGCTTTTTTGCCCAAGTTAAATCTGATATTATGAGGTCCAGAGTCAATGTTGAGGACATCAAGGAAAACTCCCTCTGGATAGAATACCAATGTTGCCATCTCTGTTTGGTTTGTCTTACCAGTAGGACAGGAATGGTGTTGGTGATATCTCTGACACTATCTGCAGTGGAATAGTTGAGTATGTATGCATGTTTTTGAAGATTGACATTGCTTCAACTTCTTACAATACAGCAAAAAATACATTTTAAACACATTACCTGAAAGAAAAAGAACTGTAGAATCTGATGTAATTATCAATTATTTACTGCAGCGGTTCAATAGAAGATCTGGTCACACTAATGTATTAAAGTTATTCACCTCATTTGATTTATTTATTGCAGTTAATTTGTTGGCGATTGTGATCCTTTCTTGGAGGAACTGTGGTCTCTCAAGATGTATCACACGGTACCTGATAGCAATGGCGGTGGCTGATTTTCTGGTTGTCATCTCTGACGTGCTGCTGAGGTGGCCTATTATGTAATTCCCAGTGTCTTTTCTGGATATTACTCATGTCTGTCGTTTCATTACCGTGCTCATTCTTGCAACCACAATGAATTCTGTTTGGTTGACTGTTGCTTTCAGCTTTGATCGATTTGTGGCTATTTGCTGCCACAAGCTTAAAATGAAATACTGCACTGAAAAACTGCAGCCGTGATTATTGGAACAGTCACCGTATTAAACTATTTGGAAAGCATTCCCTGTTTTTTGAAAATCCAATCCAAGTACATCTTCAATAATCTGCCATGGTTTTGCATCACAAAACCAGATTATTACACTTCAATCCTCTGGATATTATATGGTGAAGTCCATTGATTTCTATCCCCTTTACTGCCATGCATTAATTTGCTTCTTTTGAACACTCTGACCGTCAGATATATCTTAGTAGCGAGCAAAGCCCGCAAGAGACTCCAGAATGACACTGACAGGGAGATGCCCAATGACCCAGAGATGGGCAAACACAGAAAATCCATTGTTTTACTATTTGCTATCTCAGGCAGCTTCATTATTTTATGGACCTCTTATATGGGATGTTTCCTTTATCAACGAATTGCATTCACACATCATTATTCTCCACTTCCCCCAGCTGCAGGTACCATTGGATACCTGTTCCAGCTCCTCAGTACTTGTACAAACACTTGTATATACACCGTGACACAGAGACAATTCCGAGAGCAGCTGAAAACATTTGTGATGCTCCCTTTCGCTCTGATTCTCAAATCTATCAAACAGTAAGTGTAATAGGTTGCATGCAATGATATTTGATTGTATCACATAAATCATTTTATATCTCAGCTGAGTATCTCTGAGCCCACAATACAGTGGAGCAGTATTTTGCCCATTGCTCAAATATCATGGAAATTCTTAC
>NW_025209343.1:0-929 GCF_004010195.1 Chiloscyllium plagiosum | reverse complement strand
CCGAGAGGACTGGAAAATCACCAAAACGATATCCCCATTTAAAATGGAAGTAAGGCAAAAGACAGAAAAGTACAGAACAATTACCCTAATCTCAGTTGCGGGTAAAATCCTGGCATCTATTGTGAAGAATGAGATTTCTGAATACTTGGTAAAACATGGCAAAGTCGATATAGTTTCATTAAGGGAAGTTTATGCCTGACCAATCTGCTAGAGTTATTAGAGCAAGAAACGAACAGGTGAGACTGAGGAGAGCGAATGGATGTTATCTGCCTGGGCTTTAAGAAGGTCTTTCACGAGATGTCACACAGGAAGCTACTGAGTAAGGGTCTATGGTGTCAGAGGCATGAAGAAAAGTGTGGCTGTTTGGCAGAAAACAGAGAGTGGGGATAAAAGAGTTTTTCTCAGTCTGGCAGCCGGTGACATGTGTTGTTCTGCAAGGCTCAGTGTTGAGAGCACAACTTCTCACTTTTTATTAAATCTCTACATTGTGGAAACCTGCCCTTCTGCCTAACTAGTCCACATCGATCCTCCAAAGAGCAACCCATCCAGACCCATTCCCCTTCCCCTTCCCTATCACTCTTCATTTTACCTCGACTAACGCACCTAACCTACACATCCCTGATTTCTGTGGGCAATTTATCAGCCTCGTCCCTCCAACATGTCCATCCTCCAAAATTCTGTTCAATCCATCAACTCCACCTTCCCTGCCATCTACCTCCATCAGTTGCCACCTGCTTGCAACAATTCCTGCGTTCTACTATATAAGCATATTCCACTATAAGCCCTCACCCACAATCCATTTATCCCATTATTCACGCCTCTGTAGAGTTTTCAGAGATCCCGGCAGTTCACACTGATCCCCACTTGAGGAAGGTGGACCATCCCAGCTGCTCACAACGAGATTCTCATTTTACAGAGCGCGAGCACCT
>NW_025209342.1:7489-16368 GCF_004010195.1 Chiloscyllium plagiosum | reverse complement strand
ATTGGAAGCAGTTCAGAGAAGGTTTGCTAGACTAATACCTGGAATGAGCAGATTGCTTTATGAGAAAAGGTTAGACCTGTATCCTCTGGGTTTAAAATAGTCAGAGGTAACTTAGTTGATATATACAAGACGCTAAAGTGGCTTGACTGGGCGGATGTTGAAAGGATGCTTCCTCTTGTGGGAGAATCTCCGTCCAGGGGTCAGACATTAAAAATAAGATGGTGTCCATTTCAAACAGAGATGGGGGAATTTTTTTTCTCTCAGAGAATTGAGAGACTTTGGAACTCCCTTCCACAACAGGCAGTGGATACCAAAACTCTAAATATTGCTAAGGCAGAGGTAGTTAGATTCTCGATGACCAAGGGGATGAAAGTGATTGGGTCATATGCAGGAATGTCGAGTTAAGGTTAAGATAAGGATCAGATAAGCTCTGCGTTTATTGAATGCTGAAGCTGACTCGAGTATATTCTCTGAAGGTACATGAAAAGACAATCCTCTTCCATGCTAGCTCAGTATAATGTCATAATTTGTTTTTATTATATTCATTTTGTGAGTTATGGCTGGGCTAGTATTTATTGCCTGTTCCCAGTTGCTCTTTAGAAGGTGGTATTGAGCTGCCTTTTTGAGTCACTGCAGTCCACCTGCTGTGAGTTGACCCACAATGCCATTATGGAGAGATTTCAAGGGTTTTGAACAAAGCGACAGTGAAGGAACACCAATATATTACCAAGTCAGGATGGTGAGTGGCTAGAAGGGGAACTTGAAGATGGTGGTGTTTCCATGTATCTGCTGCCTTTCTAGATGGAGGTAGTCGTGAGTTTGTAAAGTGCTGTCTGAGGGCTTTGGGTGAATTTCTGCAGTGCATCTTGTTGATAATACACACTGCTGCTACTGAGCGTCAGTGGTGGAAAGAGTGGATGCTGTGCCAATCAAGTGGGCTGCTTTGTCCTGGATGGTGTTAAGCTTCTTTAGTGTTGTTGGGGCTATACTCATCCAGGCAATTCCGTCACACTCCTGACTTGGGCCTTGTAGATGATGAACAGGCTTTTGGGAGTCAGGTGCTGAGTTACTCGTCGCAGTATCCTTAGCCTCTGACCTGCTCTTGTAGCCAGTGCAGGTGAGTCTAGTTGAGTTTCAGATCAATGATAATTCCAAGGATGTTGATAGTGGGGGATAAAGTGATGGTAACACCACTGAATGTCAAGGGACAGTGGTGACGGTCATAGCCTGGCATTTGTGTGGCACAAGTGTTACTTGCCACTCATCAGGCCAAGCCTGGATATTATCCAGATCGTGATGTATTTGCACACAGACTGCTTCAGTTTCTGAGGAGTGGCGAATGGTGCTGAACATTGTGCAAACATTCCTCTTCTTCCCTTATAATGGAAGAAGGGATGAAACAGCTGAAGATGATTGGGCCCAGGACACTATCCTGAGTAACTCCTGCAGAGATATCCTGGAGCTGAGATGACTGATCTCCAACAACCATGACCATTTTCCTGTTTGTCAGGTATGACTCCAACTACCAGAGTTTGCCCCCAATATCCATTGATTCCAGTTTTGCCAGGGCTCCTTGATGCCAGGTTAGGAGCTGAGTGGCCCTGGCAGAACCCAAACTGGGCATCACTGAGCAGGTTATTGCTGAACAGGTGATGACACCTTCCATCACTTTACTGATGATCGACAGTAGACAGATGGGGTGGTAATTGGCTGGGTTGGATTTGTCCTGCTTTTTTATGTAGAGGACATACCTGGGCAATTTTCTACATTGTCAGGTAGCTGCTAGTGTTATAACTTTACTGAAACAGGTTGGTTAGGGGAGAGGCAAGTTCTGGAGCACAGGTTTTCACTATTGTGTGGATATAAGAAAACAGTGTGATTGAGCCAATGTCATACAACAGTTAAAAATATAAGAAAACAGCTTATCTGATTGAGTTAATATCATAGAACAGTTAAATTTGTTTCTGCTGCCATTGGAGTTACATAACAAACAGAGTGTTGAACAACTTATCTAAACATGTACACAGGTTACCACAAACTGAACATAACAGTTAAGTCAACTAACTTGCTGATGGAATGTCATATTGTAATTGGCTTATTGAGTGGCTAAGAGAAAGTGAGGACTGCAGATCCCGGAGATCAGAGTCGAGAGTGTGGTGCTGGAAAAGCACAGGTCAGGCAGCATCTGAGGAGTAGGAGAATTGACATTTCAGGCATAGTCCTGATTGATTCCTGATGAAGGGCTTTTTCTCGAAACGTTGATTCTCCTGCTCCTCCGATGCTGCCTGATCTGCTGTGCTTTTTCAGCACCACATGCTCAACTTATTGTGTTGCTAAGGCTTGAAGAGGAAATATAAAGCTATCAGTATCTTAATGTTTAAAAATGTAAGCTGAACTGAGAATCGACACAGTTACACGTTTATTCTCAGCAGCCAGAAAGTAACTGGCACTGCAATAAAAAATTCTCAAATATATACCTTGTGATGACTGGGTATTCTAAGAAAAAGAGAGCATCCAACAAAACTATTGCAGGAATATTGTTAGGGTCTGTAGCCTTTCTAGTATCCCGTGCCTCCAACCATTTCTTAACATCACGTGGAGGAAATGAAACTTGCTAAATTCTGGTGTCTGTGATGCTGGGGACCATTGACGGAGGTTGAGATGGATCATCCACTTGGCAATTCTGCCTGAAAATTGCTGTGAATGCTTCAGCCTTATCCTTTGCGCTAATGTGCTGGGCTCTACCATCATTGAGGATGGGGATATTTGTGGAGCCCCCTCCTCCAGTGAATTGTTTAAGCATCCACCACTATTCACAACTAGATGTGGCAGAACTGCAGAGCTTTGATATGATCCATTGGTTGTGGCATTCCTTAGGGTCTGTCTACCACTTGTGGCTTGGCATCAAGGCATCCTGTCTGATGGCTTCACCAGGATGTCATTTCATCATGAGGTTTGCCTGGTGTTGCACCTGGCATTCCCTCCTGCACTCTCCATTGAACCAGGATTGATCCCCTGGCTTGATGGTAATGGTTGAGTAGGCGTGTGCTGGAGTACAGGCCTGCTGCTGTTGATGGCCCACAGTGCCTCATGGATGCCCAGTCTGGAGATGCGAGATCTGTTAGAAGTCTGTCCCATTTAGCACAGTGATAGTGCCTCACACATGGAGATTATTCTCACTGTGAAGGCAAGACAGTGGCCCCACAAGGACTGTGCGGTGGTCACTCTTACCGATACTGTCCTGGACAGATACATCTGTAGCTGACAGATTGGTAATAGTGAGACCACGTATGCTTTTTCCCTCTTGTTGGTTCTCTCACCACCTGTCACAGACATAGTCGAGCAGCTATGTCCTTTAGGACACAACTACTTTGATGATTAGTTCTGCTGCTGAGGTGCTCTTAGTGGTGGACACTGTAATCCAACACTCAAAGTACACTTTGTGCCCTGGTCTTCCTCAGTGCTTCCTCTAAGTATTGTTCAATGTGGAGGAGTACCAATTCATCAGCCAAGGGAGGACGCTATGTGGTAATCAGCAGGAGGTTTCCTTGCTCATGTTTAACCTGAAGCCATGAAAGGTCATGGGCTTCAGAGTCAATGTTAAGGTCCCAGGGCAACTCCATCCCAACTGTATCCCACTGTGCCACCACCTCTGCTGGGTCTGTCCTGTCCAGGGTTGGTGATGATGGGGTCTGGGACATTATCTGTAAGATATGATTCTGTGAGTATGACGATGTCAGGCTGTTGCTTGACTAGTCTGCGAGACAGCTCTCCCACCTTTGGCACTAACCCCCAGATGTTATTGGGCAAGGCTTTTGCAGGGCTGTTTCTGTTGTTTCCACTAGTGTTTTTTCCTGTGCCGAGATCGATGCCAGGTGATCCATTTCTTTGGGACTTTGTAGTGATTGGTAAAACTGAATACCTTGCTAGTCCACTTCAGATGGCAACTGAGAGTCAACCACATTGCTGTGGGTCTGGAGTCACATGTAGGTCAGACCAGGTCAGGATGGCAGATTTATTTCCCTGAAGGATACCAGAGATCCAGGTGGGTTTTTTCCAACAATTGACAATGGTTTCATGGTCATCTTTTGATATTTAATTCCACATTTTTTAAATTTATCACAATGATCTGATCATTGCAAATCCAAAAGCCTAATACTACATCTCCCCCCAAGGTTCTCCCTACTGGTTCAGCTTGCATAATCCCAACAATTTACTTTAAACAGTTTTCACTGTTATATCATTCTCAACACTATATTAATATCACCGCCCCCTCCGATGGAAAGTTATCATTGTTTCTGAAACAGTTACACTAATTTGTGAATCTTTTTCCAAATTCAGAGAGACAGTAGGAGGTTTACATTCATCCTAAAGAGCATTTACGGAAGCAGAACAGAGGTACCCACAGTTGAGAACAAAACATCAATCATCATGCTCGGTGGCGCACTGCATATTCCAGGTCAAAACAGAACACAAACCATCCTCCGATTTTAAAAAAAAGACATCTTGACTGGTTTTAATGAAACCTCACTACCTGACGACAGTGTGTTTTCACTGAATGTTATGGGATTTAGTTCATACAACTATCATGCGTGACCATGAACCAGGCTGAGAATGAAGCTTTAATCCTCAATGAAGAGGATTTCGGATGACACCAAAATTGGAGACAAATTGGACTGTGAAGAAGGTTATCTAAGAGCACAATAAGATTTTGATCAGATGGAGAAAGTGAGGACTGCAGATGCTGGAGATCAGAGTTGAAAATTCTTGTGCTGGAAAAGCACCACTGGTCAGGCAGCATCCAAGGAGCAGGAGAGACAACTTTTCAGCATAAGCCCTTCGTCAGGAATGTGGGGGGGTTGGTGGTGGTGTAAGGGGGCTGAGAGATAAATTGGAGGGTGTGGGTAAGGGTGGGAGTGGGGCTGGGGAAGGTAGCTGAGAAGGCAATAGGTAGATGGAGCGGATAGGTGGGAAGGAAGATGGACACATAGGACAGTTCAAGAGGGAGATGTCGAGTTGGAAGGTTGGGGTGGGGAGATCAAGAAACGAGTGAAATCAACAATGATCTCTTGTGGTTGGAAGAATGTACTGGCCCTGAAGTGAAGTGAATTCTGAGGAGGTTCACGACAATGGTCTGAAGAATGAAAAGCTTAACATATAGAACATTGAACATAAAACAATACAATGCGGAACAGGCAGCATGGTGGCACAGTGGTTAGCATTGCTGCCTCACAGCGCCAGAGACCCGGGTTCAATTCCCACCTCAGGCAACTGCCTGTGTGGAGTTTGCACATTCCTCCAATGTCTGCGTGGGTTTGCTCCGGTTTCCTGCCACAATCCGAAAAGATGTGCAGGTCAGGTGAATTGGCCACGCTAAATTGCCAATAGTGTTAGGTGAAGGGGTAAATGTAGGGGAATGGGTCTGGGTGGGTTGCTCTTCAGAGTGTCGGTGTGGACTTGTTGGGCCGAAGGGCCTGTTTCCATACTGTAACTAATCTAATCTAAGCAGGCCCTACGGCCCTCGATGTTGCACCGACCTGTGAACTACTCTCAGCTCGTTCCCCCTACACTATCCCATTATCATCCATGCGCTTATCCAAGGATTGTTTAAATCTCCCTAATGTGGCTGAGTTAACTACATTGACAGGTAGGGCATTCCACTCCCTTACCACTCTCTGAGTAAAGAACCTGCCTCTGACATCTGTCTTAAATCTATCACCCCTCAATTTTTAGTTATGACCCCTTGTACACGCTAAAGTAATCATCCTAGGAAAAAGACTTTCACTGTCTACCCTACCTAATCCCCTGATCATCTTGTATGTCTCCATCAAATCTCCTCTTAGCCAGATTGATAGTGCTGTTAAGAAGGCATATGGTATGTTAGGTTTTATTGGTAGAGGGATTGAGTTCCGGAGCCGTAATGTCATGCTGCAACTATGTAAAATGCTAGTTCGGTCGGACTTGGAATATTGTGTACAGTTCTGGTCACCCCATTACAGGAAGGATGTGGAAGCATTGGAAAAGTTGCAGAGCAGGTTTACCAAGATGTTGCCTGGTCCGGAGGGAAGGTCTTATGAGGAAAGACTGGGAGTCTTGGGTCTGTTCTCATTGGAGAGAAGAAGGCTAAGAGGGGATTTGATAGAGACATACAAAATGATCAGAGGATTAGTTAGGGTAGACAGTGAAAGTCTTTTTCCTAGGATGATGACATCAGCTTGTATGAGGGGGATAACTACAAATTGAGGGGTGATAGATTTATGACAGATATCAGAGTCAGGTTCTTTACTCAGAGAGTGGTATGGGCGTGGAATGCCCTGCCTGCCAATTTAGTTAACTTAGCCACATTAGGGGCATTTAAATAATCATTGGATAAGTACATAGATGATGATGGGATAGTGTTAGGGATGAGCTTAGATTAGTTCACAAGTCAACGCAACATCGTAGGCCGAAGGGCTTGTTCTGCACTGTAATATTCTATGTTCTATGTTCTATAAAAGCAAGGATGTAATTCTGAAGCTCTATAAGGCTCTGATCAGACCACATTTAGAGTATTGTGTGCAGTTTTGGGCCCTGTATCTCAGGAAAAATATATTGGCCCTGGAGTGAGTTCAGTGGAGGTCCACAAGAATGGTCCCAGGAATGAAAAGCTTAACATATGAGAAACATTTGAGAACTCTGGAGCTCTGGGACTATACTCAATGGAGTTTAGAAGAATAAGGGGGGGGGGGGGAAATCTAATTGAAACATACAGAGTACTGAATGGCCTGGACAGAGGCGATGTTAAAAAGATGTTTCTGGTAGCTGGAGGACTAGGACCTGAGGGAACAGCCTTAGAGTAAAGGAAAGACCTTTTAGAACAGAGATAAGGAGAAACTTCTTCAGCCAGATAATGGTGTTTACATTGCCACAGAAGGCTATGGAGACCAGTTCATTGAGAATATTTAAGACCGAGTGAGATGGGTTCTTGACTATCAAGGGTTACGGGTAGAAAGTAGGAGAATAGGGTTGAAAAACTTATCAGCCATGATGATATGACAGAGCAGACTCAATGGGCTCAATGGCATAATTTCTGCTCCTGTGTCTTTGTGTTTTTTTTTATTTGTAACTGCTTTTGAATCTCTACTTATGCAAATTGTAACCAAGAAGTTGTAACCAATATGTTAACAAGATTCAGCTTAACACAAATTCAAACTTAGCAGACCCCTTATTAGTCAATCAAGTCAGAGCCCTCCCGTGACCACATCTTTCAGTTTCCCCCTCATAATCAATCGCTTGCCTTACCAGGGTGCTCTCCATTCAACTAGGGTGCTGAGGATGTCTGCTTTAACTACCCTCCCAGGCAGTGCATTCCAGGTACCCAACACCCTTGGGTGGAAAAAGTTTTCCTCAAATCCCTTATAAATCTCTTTCCCTTTTTATTTTAAAGACTGAACTTTCAACTAAGGAGACCTGCTACTTCATCCTGTTTAATAAATTTAGTGGAAATCTAAGGAGTGACATGTGCTGTCGATAAAGTGGAGCCAGTTGATGTATTGTACTTAGATTTCAGGAAGGCATTTGACAAGGTATGACATAAAAGCTGATTGTTCAAAGTTGGAGGTACTGGTTTATTGGTAACAAACTAGTCTGGATATCAGTCATGAGGCAGCATGTTTTTAAACAGTGCTACCTCTTCTCTCCCAGGAAACGGCTGGTTCATATTGTTTCAACTTCTTCCCAGGATGGTGAACGAATGTGTTAAAAATTCCTTGATAACTGTTTCTCTTTGTCCCTTTTATCTCAGGTATCAGTGGAACCAAGAAAGAGTTACTGCTGATTCTTTCAATCCATGAACAATTATTAAAGTTCTGAAGTTTACACAATCACAAGAGATAGCCAAATGGGCTTTAGGGAATAGGAAATACTAAGTGAGAAATAGAAGGAAAAGCTGGAGAAAGTCAGGCTTAGGTGTGCTGACAGTTTCTGCTGAGCACTGCTGCAGCCCCACACTTACCATCCCCAGAATGGCAGAAAGAAGCACTGATTCCTGATGAAGGGCTTTTGCCCGAAACGTCGATTTTGCTGCTCGTCGGATGCTGCTGTGTTCTTCCAGCACCACTGATCCAGAAAGAAGCACAGACAGACCAAGTTAATAATGTCCGCACAAGTTTCTTCTACGTGAATTCTGACAGCTCAATGTCACTTATTAAGCATTAAAAGATTATTATTCAAAATAAATAAAATTCAAGGAGCAGAAAGGTTTATTTTTCGAGAACAAAATTACATCACCAGAGCAAAAGGTTGGTTGAGAAAAGAAAGAAACTTGTAGACAGCTGTTCAATTTGATTTAAAGGGAGTTTGAGAATGAGTTCCCATTTTAACCTGTCCAAATAATGGCATTTTCTTCTATGAACATTCAAGGAAAATCTTGGTAGATATGGATTGCCCTACAACTTTTTCAGCTGGATGTAGGTCTATTCGCTGAGCTGGAAGGTTCAGCTTCAAACATTTCATCAGCATACTAGGTAACATCATCAGTGAGCCTCCAGATGAAGCACTGGTGGTATGGTCTGCTTTTATTTGTGTGTTTAGGTTTCCTTGGGTTGGTGATGTCATTCCCTGTGGTGATGCCACTTCCTGTTCTTTTTCTCAAGTGGTGGTAAACAGGACCCAAGTCAATGTGCTTGTTAATAGTGTTCTGGTTGGAATGCCATGCTTCCAGGAATTTTCACATGTGTCTGTAGTTTGGCTCGTCCTGGGATGGATGTGTTGTCCCAGTCTTCCTCATCTGTATGTAAAGATACTAGTGGCTAGTTGATGTTCATGTATCCTGGTGGCTAGTTTTCTGCCTTTTTGTCCAATGTACCAGTTCTTGGCATTAGTTTTGCTTGTTGTCTGTA
>NW_025209342.1:1228-7076 GCF_004010195.1 Chiloscyllium plagiosum | reverse complement strand
GTATAAATTTCGAGGGTTTTTTGGATATAGTGTGCATTCTGTAATTACCTTACCTGGTAATTAGACAAGGCACCCACCTATAGGTGTATAAATAAAAAAGAAGCTGTTATTCAGATATTCGTCTCGGACTGAAATCATTAAAGTGAGTGAGCTTTTGTTTCTCACAAAACACAACATTGCCAGATTCCCTATGGCTGAAGATATTATTATTTACTGATCTGAAGAACAAATGAACATTATTTTCAACTGCTCTCTGAACTTTGTCTGGGTCACTGCATAAATAGAAGTGATGGTACAGCAACTCAGGACCCGCAGCATGGAAACCAATACCAAAAAAAAGTCGGGTAGATAAATAATTACTTCTCCAAAGTTCAACATTCTGAACCACATGGAATACATCATAAATATTGACCATAAAAAGGATGAAATTTGCAGAGAGTGCAACATTAAAATAATAGATTTCCTTCGACTGGATCTTTGGGACATTCCCCACTGCCCTGAACCCGGAGTCGTCTACGTGCTCTGCTGCTCCTGAGAATGTGTCTGACAGTGAAAATATTTAGCAGCAGGATCAGAATGAATGGGACCCCAGGGGTCACAAGATGGTGAAGGAACTGAATCATTATCCAGAAATGTGATGACTGATTTGTGCCTGATATGTGACAAAATGAACTAAGGCTCAAGAAAGTATATCGATCTGTGAACATAAAATACCAGCGAATGTTCTTTATACAACTGAGGGCAGTCACTGTTCCCAGCACCACAGCTGCAGTTCTCTCAGTGCAATATCTACTTTTCAACTTCTGACAGCAAATTGCCACAAATCGATCAAAAGTAAAAGTCACAGTGAACCAGACAGAACAATCAGTGGCTGCATACCTCAGGACGGCATGAATATTACACACACGAATGGAGTACCGCAGGTGACAAAGTTCTTCATGAAAAGTCCGTGGAATATGCTGCAGTATCACGTCCAGGATAATAACCAGAAGGTCTGCCACTGCCATGGCCACCAAGTATCGAGAAACACATTTGGAGAGGCCACATCTTCACAACAGCTATCATGTTAACTGTGCAAGGGAAACAAACAGAGACATTAGAATGTGAGCAAAGCCACCATGTTATTGGGACCTATACAGAGATTTGCAAATGTGCTATTGTATAAAACTGATTGTATCAGTTACAGTGTATAACATTGTTAATATAGGGACAAGGCTTGCCATTCTTTTGACACTGGACTTCAATAAAATAAATGAGAATTATGAAATGCAATGCATGAACTTGCACAGGTGTCAGTCTCCATTCAATAGTTGCTTTGCTGAGATCAGCAGAGTCATCCAAATGATGCAGTGCCAGGCAGCAAAGCAAGACAGATGGGCTCAGACAGAGCAGCAGGGATGCAGTAACAAAGCTGGCTCCCTGTGGTGATGCCACTTCCTGTTCTTTTTCTCAAGTGGTGGTAAACAGGACCCAAGTCAATGTGCTTGTTAATAGTGTTCTGGTTGGAATGCCATGCTTCCAGGAATTTTCACATGTGTCTGTAGTTTGGCTCGTCCTGGGATGGATGTGTTGTCCCAGTCTTCCTCATCTGTATGTAAAGATACTAGTGGCTAGTTGATGTTCATGTATCCTGGTGGCTAGTTTTCTGCCTTTTTGTCCAATGTACCAGTTCTTGCGCGGTATTTTGTAAATGACATTAGTTTTGCTTGTTGTCTGTATAGGGTCTTTCATGTTCATTAGCTGCTGTTTTAGTGTATTGGTAGGTTTGTGGGCTACCATGATGCCAAGGAGTCTGAGTAGTCTGGTAGTCATTTCCGAGATGTCTTTGATGTAGGGGAGAGTGGCTAGGGTTTCTGGACATGTTTTTTCTGCTTGTTTGAATCTATTGCTGAGAAATTGGTGGACTAGCATCTTTCAGCTGACATCCATGCAGAGAGTGTAAGCTCCTTTTTTTTAAAAAAAGAAACAAACCATTTTACATCTCTCTGCAGTGAATTTCATTTACCATACTTACAAGGTTAGTGGTGCTCGTTCTGCTCTTTCACCAGTGAATTATAATGAGGGCGGCAGAACGCACAACATCATTTAGGGCATAACGACGGGTCCATTGACTGGCAGATGTGAAATTAAACACAACATTGCCAGATTCCCTATAGCTAAAGATATTATTATTTACTGATCTGAAGAACAAATGAACATTATTTTCAACTGCTCTCTGAACTTTGTCTGGGTCACTGCATAAATAGAAGTGATTGTACAGCAACTCAGGACCCGCAGCATGGAAACCAGTACCAAAAAAAAAGTCGGGTAGATAAATAATTACTTCTCCAAAGTTCAACATTCTGAACCACATGGAATACATCATAAATATTGACCATAAAAGGATGAAATTTGGATACAGTGCAAACATTAAAATAATAGATTTCCTTCAACTGGATCTTTGGAACATTCCCCCTGAACCCGGAGTCATCTCCGTGCTCTGCTGCTCCTGAGAATGTGTCTGACAGTGAAAATATTTAGCAGCAGGATCAGAATGAATGGGACCCCAGGGGTCACAAGATGATGAAGGAACTGAATCATTATCCATAAATGTGATGACTGATTTGTGCCTGATATGTGACAAAATGAACTAAGGCTCAAGAAAGTATATCGATTTGATAACATAAAATACCAGTGAATGTTCTTTATACAACTGAGGGCAGTCACTGTTCCCAGCACCACAGCTGCAGTTTTTTCAGTGCAATATCTCCTTTTCAACTTCTGACAGCAAATTGCCACACATCGATCAAAAGTAAAAGTCACAGTGAACCAGACAGAACAATCAGTGGCTGCATAACTCAGGATGGCATGAATATTACACACATGAATGGAGTACCGCAGGTGACAAAGTTCTTTGTGAAAAGTCTGTGGAATATCACGTCCAGGATAATCACCAGAGGGTCTGCCACTGCCATGACCACCAAGTATCGAGAAACACATTTGGAGAGGCTACATTTTCCCCAAGAAAAGATCACAACAGCAAGAGAAATAACCAGAGTAATTAGGCTTCAAGCATGTTACTTGTACCTGTACAGAGATTTGCAAATACACTATCACATTAAAATGATTGTTAACAGAGGGACATAGCTCACCACTCATTTGAATCTAAACTTGAATTGGGGAAAAAAGTTATACAATACAATCCATGAACTTGGACAAATGTTAGACAGTTGATTTCCTAAGATCAATCGAGGAGTGCTCCAACTGATGCAGAGAGACAGCAAAGCAGGACAGATGCAGATCGGGTAAGACACAACAGCAGTGAGGCAGTAATATGTGGAATTTGTTGAAAAGGCTTCCTGGAAAGCATCTGACCACCAAGAGAGGCAGCACATTGAGATGGGAAAGCAGATACTTGGGGGCAACAAAATAAATCCAAGACTCGTGACAAGAACTTGAGGAGAAAGAATGTATTATCTGTGTATGAAACCTTTACAGAGGAGGTGCATATCCTACAGCTTACGTCAGAGCAGAGAGAGCAAGAAAATCATGTGATTCTGAACGGCACCAAACCTAGCAGTGAAAGGGAAAGATTAAAGACACGAAGATACATTTTAGGAGTTTTATCCCAGCAGGACCATTTAGGAAACCAGAAATAATTAATTAAAATACTTGGCAGACCTATCCTGAGGATCACAGAGGAAAATAGTAAGTGCAATTGACCGGCCACATGATTATCAGAAATTGTATAATTAGGCAATCAGGGAAATGTGGAGATCTGTAAAATCACTAATAGAAAGGGTAAACATCGATTGAAAGAGCAGGAGGAACATCAGCAGCGAATGGGTGCAAGACATGTGACCAACAAGAACATTGACAAATGCACTGAGTGACTCCTCCAAATCCTAAGTGACAAGTGACAGACAAACAGGATTATAAACAGAGAGTGAGAGCAAACACAGAGTGAGACACCAAGAGGACCAACAGAAGAGAGACAGCACAGAGAATGAGTGACGAAGAGTAACATCAGCCGAAAGATTAAGTGCGATGTGAGTTAAAGCAAAACCTCAGTATGGAAAGTGACTGCATAGTGAGACCTGTTCGGACATAGAGGTTGAACCCCTCTGTTAATTAAAACTAATACACCCAGAGAAGCTTACTTCGCCTCGTAATGTTAAAAATGTGTGAGTGAAGAATTTTCCATACTTCCACTATTTAAAGAAAAAGTTATTTTCCTAACTCTATTAGTGAACGTTAAATGAAAACTATTAACAAAACATAATTAATAAAGCCCCCTTTATCTCAACTAATCACTATCTGACACCAGCTTTGTTAAAATGCTGCTCCAATAACACAATTACTAAATGTTAAATTAACTTGATTTCTCAAAATCCATACAGTCTCTTCTGCTGTCTTCCTTCTGAATCTACTGCTATCTTCCATCCGTTCAAATCTGCTGTTTCCTTCTAATTCTGCTGTCTTCACCATGGGCTGTCTTCTATGAGTTTTTTTTAAACTGCAAATATCTTTGTATAAAATTCCTTGGTACCTTTTAATAGAGAGTGCTTTCTGAGATTTCTTTCAGAGCTGTTCAGGGCTGTTGGCTCTCTTTTGCAGGCACTGAAAATTGCTAACCCTGATTTTCAAAAACACTCACTTTCATATCACTGATTACACCTGAATTTCTTTAATCGGATTGCATTCTGTCTGTCAGCATCATCTGATTTTAAATTTAATTGGCTTTGAAGGGCTGAGTGCTTGGTTTAAATCAATTGGTCAGATTTGAATTGTTGTCAAAACAGAAACCAAAACTCAGGTATCCACTTAACAGCCAATTAGGTTACTTACAGTGTGGAAACAGGCCCTTCGGCCCAACAAGTCCACACCGACCCACCGAAACGCAACCCACCCAGATCCATTCCCCTACACCCCTTCACCTAACACTACGGGCAATTTAGCGTGGCCAATTCAGAGAGTCCACACAGAGAGTCGCCTGAGGGCGGGAATTGAACCTGGGTCTCTGGCGCTGTGAGGCAACGGTGCTAACCACTGTTTTCTTTTATAAAATAGACACAGGGACTGCTGTTCTCCACATTATACACAGAGTCTGCTGGGTCTCTTTATTAAACACAGGGAATGCTGTTCTCTATATTAGATTAGATTACTTACAGTGTGGAAACAGGTCCTTCGGCCCAACATGTTATGTAGCTATTTTGGAACAGCTTATCTCCCAGCTGCTCTGTATACTGGCAGCGTTTGCTGTATCTTAAGTTGAGAAGAACACATTCTTTTGTAAAGGGGACCAGACATTCTTTTTGACTTACTATCTTTCTACCTATCTTCATAACAGACCAAGTGAATGGCAGCAGAGAAAGGGAGTGTAAAGTGAGAGGGCAACAAGAACATCAGCAGAGACATTGTGTAGAGTGGGAGACCAGCAGAAACATCAGCAAGTGAGATTAACAGTGAAATCAATGTCAAATAGGAATATCAATAGGAACAGATATAAAGGGAGGGGCAAATTTGATCTGAAACAGAGAATACGAGGAGTTGGTGAAAAGATCTAAAGGACCATTGTTAGAGGTTGTAAGTGCAAATGAGAATCAAGAAATAAATCTGCAGAGGAACATCAGCAGAAAGAGTGAACGCAAAATGGGAGAGAAGACAAATCAACAGTGAGCATGAGTGCGGTGACAGACAAAGTAAACTCTCACTTAGTAACTGAGTTCAGGTCGAGACCAAGAAGAAAATCAGCAGAGTGTAAAGTGAGAATCAAAGATGATCAGTTGGGCCAATGGGCCGAAGAATGGCAGATAGAGTTTAATTTAGATAGACGTGAGGTGTTACGTTTTGGAAAAGTAAATCAGGG
>NW_025209342.1:0-830 GCF_004010195.1 Chiloscyllium plagiosum | reverse complement strand
GAGTCGTGAGTTCGTGGAATGCCCTGCCAGTAGCAGTGGTGGACTCTCCCTCATTATGGGCATTTAAGCGGGCATTGGATAGGCATATGGAGGATAGTGGGCTAGTGTAGGTTAGATGGGCTTGGATCGGCGCAACATCGAGGGCCGAAGGGCTGTACTGCGCTGTATTCTTCTATGTTCTATGTTCTAGAAGCTTACTTCGCCTTGTAATGTTAAAAATGTGAGTGTGGGAAGAATTTTCCATACTTGCACTATTTAAAGAAAAAGTTATTTTCCTAACTCTATTAGTGAACATTAAATGAAAACTATTAACAAAACATAATTAATAAAGCCCCCTTTATCTCAACTAATCACTATCTGACACCAGCTTTGTTAAAATGCTGCTCCAATAACACAATTACTAAATGTTAAATTAACTTGATCTCTCAAAATCCATACAGTCTCTTCTGCGGTCTTCCTTCTGAATCTACTGCTTTCTTCCATCCGTTCAAATCTGCTGTTTCCTTCTAATTCTGCTGTCTTCACCATGGGCTGTCTTCTATGAGTTTTTTTTAAACTGCAAATATCTTTGTATAAAATTCCTTGGTACCTTTTAAAAGAGAGTGCTTTCTGAGATTTCTTTCAGAGCTGTTCAGGGCTGTTGGCTTCTTTTGCAGGCACTGAAAATTTCTAACCCTGATTTTCAAAAACACTCACTTTCATATCACTGATTACACCTGAATTTCTTTAATCGGATTGCATTCAGTCTGTCAGCATCATCTGATTTTAAATTTAATTGGCTTTGAAGAGCTGAATTATTGGTTTAAATCAATTGGTCAGATTTGAATTGT
>NW_025209341.1:14040-16365 GCF_004010195.1 Chiloscyllium plagiosum | reverse complement strand
ACTCCTTCCTCTAACCTATCATTTACCTTCCCTTCTGCAAGATTAGTCCAATAAAAGTCCCAATTACAATTTAAAAACAACACTTCTTATCTCAAAACCAGGCAGCTTTAGCTTCTCCTCTGTATTTTGGTCGTTTCTTCTTCTGCTTCACAGGTTACTGATCGATAAAGGTACCTTTAAGAGGGCTATTTCTCATGCAGTCTTTTTACATGCTGGTAGCTTGGCAGTTCTCCTCTCAACTGTTAAATTTCCCCCAGCCTTATACCCCCAGAGCATCGGATTGTGTCATTGGTTTTTAAGATTGTCAATATACTAAATTCAAACTGGATTGGAGTTTGGTATTTTTCAGGGTATAATTTAAACTGATTGGCCTAATTTGAATCTCTTTTGTCGTTTTCAGGCAACCAGATAATTTGGCTTCAATCAAGTGTTACATTGTTACCTTATTGAGAACACTTGGTGCTGTCAGGTAGCTGTACCAGCTTTTAACTCTCTTAAAGGTACAGTACATCCACAGCTTCAGAACACTTTCTCTATAGGGCAGCTGGAATTGTACACAGTACTCCCAATGTGGCTTACCAACATCTTGTACAGCTGCAACAAGATGTCCCATCGCCTATACTCAGTGCTCTGATGGTTGGAAGCCAGCATGTCAAAAGCCTTCTACACCGTGTTGCCCATCTGTGACTCCCCTTTCATGGAGCTATGAATCTAGAACCTGTATCCCGAGATCTTTTGTTCTATAACATTCCCCAGGGCCTTACCATTGACTGTGTAAGTCCTGCCTTGGTTTGCCTTGCCAAAATTCAACACCTCGCAACTATCTAAATTAAACTCCATCTGCTGTTCCTCAGCACATTGGTCCAGTTGATCAAGAGCTCACTGTATTCCCAGATAACCTTCTTCACTGCCCACAAGACCACCAATCTTGGTGTCATCCACAAACTTACTAACCATGCCTCTTAAATTCTCATCTAAGTCATTTACATAAATGACAAGAAACAGTTGGACCAATCACTGATCCCTGTGGCATACCGCTGGTCACAGGCCTCCAGTCTGAAAAACAACCCTCTCCCACCACCCACTGTCCTCTACTGTCAAGCCAATTTTTTTTATCCAACTGGTTAGCTCTCCTTGGATCCTGTGAGATTTAACCTTACTTAACAACCTACCATGTGGTACCTAGCTTTGTGGATAATGTTTAATGCCCTCTTTTACTGCCTTGGTCACACCTTCAAAAACTCAATCAAATTCATGAGACATGATTTCCTAAGCACAAAGACATGCTGACAATTTGAAATGAATCCTTGCCTCTTCAAATGCCTGTAGATCCTGTCTCTCAGAATCCCCTCTAACAACTTACCCCCAAGATGTTAGACTCACTGGTCTTTCGTTCCCAAGTATTTCCCTGTAGCCTTTCTTAAATAATGGCACAACATTAGCCATCCTCTAATCTTCAAGTATGTCACACATGGCTGTCGTGATACAAATTCCTCCACTAGGGGCCCTGCAATTTCCTCTTGAACCTCCCACAAAGACCTGGGAAACACTGCATTAGGCCTTGGCGATTTTGCCCTCTGTGTGGAGAAATGCATTCATAATATCATTGACTTCTCATAGTCATATGACCTCTGGTGTAAATACTTTGTTTCTGACATTGTCACCATTAAAAACTACACATGAAATACAGTGAAGAGTGTGGTGCTGGAAACGCACAGCAGGTCAGGCAGCATCCAAGGAGCAGGAGAATCGACGTTTCGGGCATAAGCCCTTCACACGGTGTTCGATGTGCACAACTGAAATGATGTGGATTCTGAGAACTGCAAGAGAGACAGCTGCTGTAAGAAACAGCAAGGAATAAGGAGGAATACAGTCTGCAACTTTACACCACTGGCTGAGACAGGATGGCTTTGAATGTGCCAGTCACTGTTGTCATCGAGATGAAAGGTGATAAGCAAAAGAATTCAGTCTCAGTGGCAAAATTATGAAGTATCCACAAGATTAAGCAGAAAACCTAAACAATGACATGGATAGAGCAGGGACAGGAATGGGTTGTTACTGGTTCCAGGATTTAAATGATTCAGTAAGAACAGAGAAGATGGTAAAGGAAGTGGAGGGGGCATGGCATTGTTAGTCAAGGACAGTATTACGGCTGCAGAAAGGATGTTTAAGGACGCATCAACTGAGGTAGTATGGGCTGAGATTAGAAACAGGAAATGAGAGGTCACCCTGTTGTGAGTTTTCTATAGGCCTCCATAGAGTTTCAGAGATTTAGAGGAAAGCATAGCAAAGATGATTCTCGATAAGAGCGAGAGTGACAGGGTG
>NW_025209341.1:3417-6166 GCF_004010195.1 Chiloscyllium plagiosum | reverse complement strand
GTCAAATGATAGAGGCTTAGTCTTATTCTTTTTGTTTGGAAAATGTCAGTTGAGTTGACTTTGTGGGGGGATTTCAGCTGTGGGGTAAGTGGATCTCACTGAACGTAATGGACTGAAGGGCTTTTCTGATGAGGATCTTTATGACTCTGTCATATTCTATAATCAACATTTTCAAGAACATTGTATAACTAACGTTACGTGGGAACAGCCGGACATCAGTTAAACAAACAAAAGATATGATCCTGAGGGACTAGATTATGTTCCAGTGAGAAGTCACCTTAGGCAGATGAAGGGGTCAATAGACCTATGCTGGACTTACGTTTGTTCACAACAGAGGATCGACCACAATTTAGACGAAAAGAAATAAATTTCCAACCTTTGTTAGTCTTCAAGGAACTGAGGGCAAGGTTTTCACAATCTACATGAAGAAAAGTGTCGAAGTGATGCATTTCCACTCTCGAGTGATCCAATGCATGGAAATGTTCTAGAAACCATCTGTTCTTATAGATGCGTGCTTGTGCGTTTTTTGGGCGTTTTACATCAGATTTTCGAAGTGATACGGACAATCACATTGGTTGTTTCCAATTATCTAAAAATAAATCTCTGAATACAGTGTCACATCGTAAAACCTCTCTCTGTGCTCAATCAAACAGGTGACATTGCCACAATGCTGTTTTATAATTTGTGGTTTTCCGTCCATACAGTTAACACAATGACGCTCTACGTCCTGCTTAATAAAGATTGTGGATTATCTCCATGTGTCAGTCGTTACCTGGGGACTATGTCAGTGGTGGATCTACTTGCAATTATCTTCAAGCTGATGTCAAGACGCATTCCTATTGTTTATCAGGAACAATTTTATTTCCTGGAATCGATCCCCATGTGTAATATCCACGCTGCCCTGCTTTATGCAGCCACTGTGTGGTTCAGCGCCACGTTCACCTTTGATCGATTTGTAGACATTTGTTGCCAGAATCTGAACAATAATATTACAGAAAGAAAACGGAGGCTGTGCTTCTGGGAACAGAAACTGTACTGAACTGTTTAAAGACCACTTTCTGGCACTTTATGTTCATAGGTAAGTATCGGCTGGGGATCTTCCTCTGGTTTTGCATTGTAGTAGGCGATGTTCGATTAAATCGTGTCTGGGGCGCAGTTGAGTTCCTCCATTAAATTCTAACCTCGGCTGTCCAAGTTCTCTTGATCTTTCACCGTCAGACACATTTTAGTGACCAGCAGAGCCCGTAGAAGACTACAAGCTACCACGAACCGTAATGGTCAATGTGGTACAGAAATGAGAAATCGAAAAAAATCCATAATTTTACTTTTTGTGATATCGACCAATTTCATCCTGTTGTGGTCACTATTTGACAGTGTTTTATTGAATGAACCGAAAGTGGTATTTGGGGTCGGATTCCATGACTTTGGATTGGTTTGCGCAGGAATTGGACTTTATGCTGTAGCTCCTCAGTTGCTGCATAAACACAACGATTTATGCTTTGACACAGACTAAGTTCAGGCAGCAGTGAAAATATGTGTTGAAATATCCCTTTACCCAAATCCATCAATTAATTGATCTCCCTCAGTAATCAATCCATCTAGATTTTTTGATTCATTTTAGTTTAAGGTTTCAGCAATGAGGCAGCCTGCCACTATGGTAACAGACTGAGCGTCATGCTGGTTTAACCAACATTAGCCGACAGTATATTAGACGAACAAATTTCAGCGTTTCTGTCCACTCAGGAGCCAGTGAGAAAAGGCAGCATCCACGGACTCCATGTACAAATTCCACGTCTAAATAATAGAAATGTACATTAACGTGTGCCAAGCAACAGACAGAAACGCGGGGGGCTGGTACCCAACACCATGTCAAATAATTCACCACCAAAAGAACAGAGACGACACTGAACAGAGAAACACAGAGACATGGAAACACACACTGATAAACATATTCAGATAGACTAGCTCACACATGCAGCTACAAACACACGAACAAGTTGTCAGAAACAGGCACACAGACACAGAGACGCACACATGCAGAGAGAAATACATACATACAGAAACACACACACATAAACAGGATGGTCTGCACCTGAACCTGAGGGGCACCAGTATCCTTGGTGGGAGGTTTGTTAGTGCTCTTGGGGGGAGTTTAAACTAACTCTGCAGGGGCATGGGAACCCAGACTGTAGCTTTAGGGTGCAGGACCTGGAGTGTAGGGAGGTTAGGAACATGGCATCAATTTCAAAGGAGGATGCATGTAAACAGGAAAGTGGCTTGAAGTGTGTATATTTCAATGCAAGAAGTATACGAAATAAGGTAGGTGAACTTGCAGCGTGAGTTGTACCTGGGACTTCGATGTTGTGGCTATTACGGAGACATGGGTAGAACAGGGACAGGATTTGCTGTTGCAGGTTCCAGGGTTTAAATGTTTTAGTAGGGTCAGAGGTGGGGGTAAAAGAGGGGGAGGTGTGGCATTGCTTGTCAAAGATAGTATTACAGCGGTGGAAAGGACGATGGATGAAGACTCACCATCTGAGGTAGTCTGGGCTGAGGTTAGGAATAGGAAAGATGAGGTCACCCTGTTAGGAGTTTTCTACAGGCCTCCTAATAGTCCTAGAGACGTAGAAGAAAGAATTGCGAGGATGATTCAAGAGAAGAGTGAAAGAAATAGGATGGTTTTTATGGGGGACTTTAACTTTCCTGATATAGATTGGGAAAGCTATAGCTCTAGTTCGTTAGATGGGTC
>NW_025209341.1:0-1151 GCF_004010195.1 Chiloscyllium plagiosum | reverse complement strand
CTTTTTCCACGTATGGAGTCAGCTATTAAAAGGGGGCATAGCTTTAAATTAAGCGGGGGTAGGTATAGGATAGATGTTAGGGGTAGGTTCTTTACTCAGCGAGTCGTGAGTTCATGGAATGCCCTGCCAGTAGCAGTGGTGGACTCTCCCTCATTATGGGCATTTAAGCGGGCAATGGATAGGCATATGGAGGATAGTGGGCCAGTGTAGATTAGGTGGGCTTGGATCTTCGCAACATCGAGGGCCGAAGGGCCTGTACTGCGCTGTATTCTTCTATGTTCTATGTTCTATGTTCTATAAATGCAGAAAGATGCGCAAACCTGACAGACACACAAGCAGACTGACACATAAAAACACAAAACAGACACGTTGACACTCAGAGATCGACATGGAGAGGAAATCCCTTGTGCAGACACAGACACACATTCAGACATACACACATAAACACACACACAGACACAGACAGAAACACAACTTACTCATACAGGCAGCGTGAGCAGTAACTGACACTTCTTTGAGTATAACCACCTTTAACACGTTTTGTTTTAATCAGATAATTATCAGTTTTTCTGATGATATGTCAATGAGAAAGTAGGACAGTGCTGTGATATCCGTTGCTCCATTGTCAGGGAGGAGGTGAATGTATTAATAAATTGACGATCATTTATGCAATTAACAAACGTCCACTCATTCAGCAGATCGATGTAATTCCTTGATATCCACTTGCGAAAGTGTTTGATGTTCATTCACCGAAAATCAGTTGAAGGAAATTTACAGATAATCAGTCGAAGTAAATTTAATGGTAAAGTTCACTCACACTCACACTTTTTGTGGTCTGCGGGAAGATACTGTGCGATAAATTTGTGTTCCCTGACTACAGAATACGCTGTTCCCTTGTCGAAATAAAAATATATTGTATTTAGCTGAAACTGCACCTTTGTCTCTGTTCGGATTTCAACTCTGGTGCCAGTTTGTGTGTGTATATGTGGGTGTGCTTGAATAAGTGGAGAGAGAAAGAGTGACGGGGAAGAGGGAACAGAATGGAGTCACTGGACTGACCTTTTGTGTTGCTGCTTTTTACCAGCCCTCCTACATCCCCCTTTTAATGTCACAAAGAATCCTTTTGGTTTACTCCTTACCTGGGGGAGCTG
>NW_025209340.1:4189-16364 GCF_004010195.1 Chiloscyllium plagiosum | reverse complement strand
GCTCAAATCCTCCAACCCTGGCAACATCCTTGTGAATCATTTCTGAACCCTATCAAGTTTTATAACATCTTCCCGATAGGAAGAGACCAGAATTGCATGCAATATTCCAACAGTGGTCTAACCAGTGTCCTGTACAGCCGCAACATGATGTCCAAACTCCTGTACTCAATACTCTGACCAATAAAGGAAAGCATACTTTACTATCCTATCTACCTGTGACTCCACTTTCAAGGAGCTATGAACCTGCACTCCAAGATCTCTTTGTTCAACAACACTACCTAGGACCTGACCATTAAGTATATAAGTCCTGTTAAGATTTGCTTTCCTAATATGCAGCACCTCATATTTATCTAAATTAAACTAATCTGCCACTCCTCAGCCCATTGGCCCATCTGACCAAGAGCCCGTTGTAATCTGAGGTAATCTTCTTCACTGTCCATTACACACTTGGTGTCATCTGCAAATTTACTAACTCTACCTCTGATGCTCCCATCCAAACCATTTATATAAATGCCAAAAAGTAGTGGACTCAGCACTGATCCTTGTGGCATTCCACTGGTCGCAGGCCTTCAGTCTGAAAAACAACCCTCCATCACCACCCTACGTCTTCTACCTTCAAGCCAGTTCTGTATCCAAATGGCTAGTTCTCCCTATATTCAGTGAGATCTAACCTTGCTAACCAGTCTACCATGGGGAACCTTGTCGAACACCTTACTGAAGTCCATATAGATCACGTCCACCACTCTGCCCTCATCAATCTTCTTTGTTACTTCTTCAAAAAAGTTTGTGAGACCTGATTTCCCATGCACAAAACCATGTTGACTATCCCTAAGCAGTCATTGCCTTTCCAAATACATGTACATCCTGTCCGTCAGGATTCCCTCCAACAAATTGCCCACCACCGATGTCAGGCTCACTGGTCTATAGTTCCCTGGCCTGTCCTTACCACCTTTCTTAAACAGTGGCACCACGTTAGTCAACCTCCAGTCTTCCGGCACCTCACCTGTGACTATCGATGATACAAATATCTCAGCAGGAGGTCCAGCAATCACTTCTCCAGCTTCCCACAGAGTTCAAGGGTACACCTGATCAGGTCCTGGGGATTTATCCACTTTTATGCATTTCAAGACATTCAGCACTTCCTCCTCTGTAATATGGACATTTTTCAAGATATCGCCATCTATTTCCCTACATTCTATATCTTCCCTCTCCACAGTAAATACTGATGCAAAATTCTCACTTCGTATCTCTGCCATTTTCTGTGGCTCCACAAAAGGTCGCCTTGCTGATCTTTGAGGGGCCTTATTCTCTCCCTAGTTACCCTTTTGTCCTTAATGTATTTATAAAAACCCTTTGGATTCTCCTTAATTTGATTCACCAACGCTATCTCATGCCCCCCCCCACCCCATCTCATGTAGTGCTTATTTCTCCCCAGCACGTGGTGCAGGTGAAGGACATAGTGAACAAACATCGAGTGCAGAATCCCCCGTTATATATTTTATTATTTTTCTTTCTCGTCCTCAAGCGAGGCAATTAATAATCTCCTGGTTACTTTTTTTAAAAGTAATCCCCCATACTACTGCCAAGCAGCACTAGTGCGTATTTCTCCCCAGCACCCATGTCGTGTGGTGTAGGTGTAGGACACAGTGAAGAAACACCGAGTGCAGAATCCCCTGTTTATATTGGTCAGCTAGGACTTCTTGATTGGCCCAGGTTTTCAACCCTAATCAAGATTCCATTGTCAATGAAGTCCACCTTGTTCCAATCGCTACATCCCTCCCCTACTAAGTCTGGGATGTAGGCCTGGTCTTTCTCTTGTGGCTTTTCCTGTGACGTTTTCACCCCAGGCTCAGCTCCTCTAATTTGGACTCTGACATGGATGACGTATACCTGACTATGGACTGTCTCTCCTATCTGGAGAATCCCAAGAGAGTTTCCTCCTCTTCTTCTGACAACAGTGGTATAGAGGCTGCATCCATCTTGGATTCTGAGGTTTACTTGACACTAAATGGAAGGGGAGAACCTATGGTTTCTGGCCATTCTGACAGACCAGGTATGTTTCGCTCCTGCCCTGTTTGCGAGCTTCATTTGTTCATGGTTGCCTCACCAATCATGGGGCGTGACCTCACATCCACCTGGCTTCATACCCATACAGATCCATTTCTGGCACCAAACTTTGTCCTCCAAATTAAGTTGTCTCTCTCGCTAAGAGGAGGCATGTGCCCGGCATTGGCGTTCCTGCTGCCATCTCGGCGCAAACCACCCTCCCACAGGTCTGAAAATATCAGTTTCAACCTAGTATGGAGTTTCTCTCATCAGCAACTCCATTGCTTTTTAAATTCTACCTTCAACATTTGAACTGCTCTTTCAGCCATACTATTGGACCATGGATGGTATGGAAATGTCCTGATATATTGAAAGCCATTTGCCTGTAGGAAATACTCAGATTCTCTGCTGGTAAATTATGTCCCGTTGTCTGCATCCAATACATCCAGGTGTCCGTGTTTCACGAATGATGCTTGTGGCTTCTCACTTGAGTTTGCTAAGCAAAATTTATGTACATCCAACCACTTAGAATGGGTGTTCACAATGACCAGGAACATTGAGCCTAAGCAAGGATCAACATAGTCAGCATGTAACCGAGTCCAGGGTTTACCCAGCTATTCCCACGAATATGCAGATGCTACTGGTGGCAATTTTTGTCCTTGTTGACAGTCTGGATACTGCCCCTCCATAACAACTATGTCAGCATCTGACTCTGGCCACCAAACATGGCTTCTTACTAGCGCCTTGGAAGCCCCTGGATGATCCTGATGAGCCATTCTTCTCTTCTATGGCATATGCCTGTATGGGAGAAACATTTAAGCACTATGTCCAAGCTCTGCTGATCTTTCTGGTTATTAGCATGTCATCCAGGTAAATGGCATCCTAGGCTAGCCCTTGTAAAATGTTCTCCATAGTCCACTGGAAAAGTCTACAAGCTGATGATACCCCAACTGGTAGTTTTGTATATTGGTATAAACCCAGATGGGTATTAATTGTGGCATCCTTCTGACACTCTCCATCTAGCAGTTGCAAGTAGGTATGGCTCATGTCTAGTTTTATCAAGGGTAGACCCCCACGACAACTTTGCTTTAAAAGTGCTCCATGCAAGGGATTGAGTATTTGAGTATTTATCCAGCCACAAGAAGTTGTTAGTGGGCGGCACGGTGGCACAGTGGTTAGCACTGCTGCCTCACAGCGCCAGAGAGTCTAGTTTTATCAAGGGTAGACCCCCACGACAACTTTGCTTTAAAAGTGCTCCATGCAAGGGATTGAGTATTTATCCAGCCACAAGAAGTGGTTTACCATTTGCTTAACATCCCCACAAAGGCCAACTGAGCCATCCAGGCTTCACAATCAGTACGATCAGTACTGCCCATTCTGCAAACTGTACTGGTTTGATAATTCCTTTGCTCTCCAGCTTCCTGATTTCCTCCTCTAATTTTGCACGTAAGGCAAATGTCACCAGGCAGACCTTGCAAAATCGCAAAATTGCTTCCTGGTCAACATGTAAAGTGGCTTAGCCTCTTTGCTAGTCCCAAGCTCTCCCTAAAGAACTCCTGGGTATTTCACTAGGACTTCACTGAGGCAACCAATTTTTGATTGAAAGATGTTGAGCCAATGTAGGTGAATCTTTTTCAACCAATTCTGCCCCAATAGACCTGGGTCCGAGCCTCTCACTACCATCAGGAACCGAAGTCGTACCCTCAATCTGCAATGGTTCTCCAGTGTATGTTCTCAGTTTGCCTGAGGTCTTGCACAAAATTAAGGGTTGGAGTCCTGAGAGAATCTTGTTAAAGATATGTTCTGTAACCACAATGCAGCTGCACCACTATCGACCTCCATGGCAAGTGGGTGACAATTTAACTGAACATCAATTTTATTGGTTCTGATTTGAATTCTAAGCAATTGGTTCTAAGCAATTTAAATTGTTCCAACCCACAGGTAGGGGGACTTTTCAGGGCATGCACTCTCCTGGGTACCGACCTATGAGTCAGGCCTTGTTAGACTCCTTTATTATCCCAAATCTGCATACTGACAGCAACGAAAATGGCTTGCTAACCCAGATCCTGAAAAATTTGCAGCCACTTGTCCAAGGCTCAGCTTTGTTGAGGGGTTCTGCTGTGGGCTGGCCCATGGTTCCTCTGCTCAGGAAATGCCCTGTGTGAGGCATTGCAGTCACCTACACTCAAGTTGCATTCCCTCAACTCAGTCAGACAGGTAAGGGAGTCCACTTCTGTTGGGATGTCCTATAGCTCACATGTTCCACTTGCTACATATTCTAATGAAAAAACCAGTTATATTGCTTGTTTGAAGTCCAGCTAGGCTTCAGCTGGTATATGCTTCTGCATGGTTACATAATTAATCCCACATACCAAATGGTCTCTCAGTATCTCATTCAGGGTTAATCCAAAACCATTTGCCTCTGCCAGCTGTCATAACCTTGTCAAAAATCTCAGTACAGATTCCCCCAGTTCTCTAGGAATCAATAGTGTCTCAGATATAAAAGGACATTCCTTAACCAACTCTGTCAACTCTTGGAAGATTTTAGTTTCTGGTGCCTCTGGGAAAGTTAAACTCCTTACAACCAAAAATGCTGCAGATCCACAAGCAGCCAGAGGGATTACTCATTGCTTCCCATCTGCCTTAATGTCATCTACCCAGAAAAATTATTGCATTCTTTCCACATATTGGGTTCAGTCTTCGACAGCAGGATCAAATGAGTCAAGCTTCTCAAGTAAGGACATGTTGCCAGAACTGGTTAGCCCAACTTCAAGATGACTGTTGCAAGTGAATGTTCTTCAGGCCTGTACTGTTTTCTCCCGTTGCCACTAAAACAACTGTACAGAGACCAGCAACCCATCACCCAACTCTCCCTTTATTTACTTGCGCACAGTACACTGCCTGTGGCCAACCAGTTCAGAGTCAGTCCCAGAACTGAGGAGATTCTAAATTCTCCATTTATATATTTTTTTCAGAAAAGGAGAAACCCAAAAAACACACAAAAACAAAAAAGAAAAGCGTAAGGCAATATCTCCCAGCTCAGAGAACTGAATTCTTCCTCACAGCACACTAGCTGTGGCCAACCAGCTTGGAGTCAGTCCCCAGAACTGAGGAGATTTTAAATTCCCTGCTTATATTGGTCAGCCAGGGCTTCCTGATTGGACCAGGTTAACAACCCCAATCAAGGATCTCAAAATGAATGTGGTCCTCCTAGTTCCAATCTCTACAGAGAGAAACCTGAGAGAGGACAAGGGCTAGAGCAGGAATATGTGCTGTGGAAAGAGAGAGGGGCTGAAAGAGTGGGGAGGGTCAGGGGAGCGAGGAGATGCTGAAGTTGTCAGATGGTGCTAGAACAGTAGGGTAGAAGCTAGCATGGAGGCTGTGGTGTTGAGAGATTGCAGGATGTTGGGGCAGTGGGAGAAAAGCTGGGTTAGTGACGAAGATACTTGAGGTGTGGGGAAGGAGCTGGGGGAGTGAAGCAGGAGCTTGGAGATTGAGGGAGGCAGTGGGGATGTGGAGGAGAAACCGGGAGAATGAGAGAAGGTACTGGGTGCAATGGTGAGGAAGTGGAAAATGGGTAAGATGCTGCAAAAGTGAGTGAAGTTCCAAGGAATTGAATAGTGGTCTGAGAGAGTGGCAGAAACAAATAGTGTCAAAGAGAGGAAAAATGGGAAACCGACAACATTAATGGCTCTTTACATAAATATCAGTAGAACAAAGTAAATGAATTAATGGCACAAAATTGTTGTTCATGGGTATGAACTCATGGCCATTACAAAGATGGAGTTAACTATCACTCAGCATTAATGAGTTCATTCTTCATGGTAACACTTCCACCTATCAGAATTCATTAATCATACAGCACTTTGCTCTATGCAATGTTGGATTTCCCCTTGAATTGGTATTCTTGCTAATTGTCCCGAAAAGAGTAAGATGTCTTTTTCAGCAATACGCATGTTCCATACTACCAAAGATCAATTCTATGAATGAATGAAAATCCAATTACAAATAATAATGGAATGATAGATGTTTGAAAGGATAATTCCTTACTCAAATTCAACCGTTCTATGATTCGGAGATGCCGGTGTTGGACTGGGGTGTACAAAGTTAAAAATCACACAACACCAGGTTATAGTCCAACAAGTTTAATTGGAAGCACACTAGCTTTCGGAGCGACGCTCCTTCATCAGGCAAAAGCTAGTGTGCTTCCAATTAAACCTGTTGGACTATAACCTGGTGTTGTGTGATTTTTAACTTTGTCAACCGTTCTAGGTTTTTAGGACTTTGGTGCACAGATCAGTGTTACTAACATATCAGTAGAACCTGGTTTTGCATAAATCCATCCTTCAAAAACTTCCATAAATGTGGCTTATTTTGCCATTTGTTTGAAAATTACTAGATACATTTTCATTGTTAAAATATTGTTGAAATTTGCTTTTAGATGAGTTAGAAAGCATTAGCAGCATTCAAAATGCTGTTCAAGGAAGGAAATGCAGTTAAATATCATTTTATATGAACATTACTGAGGTCAAAAGAGAAAGAACTTAAATTAGGTGTGAGTATTTAGACTACACTTCCTGTCACTTTTATCTGACAAAGATTATGTATACCAGATTCCAAACCATATCCAGTAATCTTTTTTGATGAAGTCTGCAAAATTCAAAACTCACTGAGCTGAAATAGGATACCTAGCTTTTCAAGTCTGCTCCACCATTCAGTTAGATGACGGCTGATCTGATAATCTTCAACTCCACTTTCCTGGCTTTTCTTCATAACCCTTGATTACATTACTAATTAAAACTCTATTTCAGCCTTGAGTGGACTTAATGACCAAACTTGACAGCCCTCTGCTGTAAAGAATTCCACAGATTCACTACCCTCTGACAGAACAAATACTCTCCTCATCTCTGTCTTATTCTGAGATTATTTCTGCTTATTCTAAATTTTCCTACAACACTGTCTCCATATTTACAATTTGGAGGTGCTGGTTTTGGACTGGCATGTACAAAGTTAAAAATCACATAACACCAGGTTATAATCCAACAGGTTATTTGGAAGCATTAGCTTTCGGAGTGCTGCTCCTTAACCACCTGATAAAGGAGCAGAGCTCGGAAAGCTAGCGCTTCCAAATAAATCTGTTGAACTATAACCTAGTGTTGTGTGATTTTGTAACTCCATATTTACCCTTGTGTAGCATCCTAACAATCTTAACGACACCTCTGATTCTTCTACATTCCAGTGAATACAGGCCCAATCTACTCAACATCTCCCCAAAAGAGAGTGCTTTCATACCCTGGATCAACTAGTGAATCTTCTGTGGACTGGCTCCAATGTCAGTATGCCTTTTCTTATCCAAATTCACATGAATTGAATATGTTCTGAAGCTCACAAAATGGATTTTATACTTTCAATGATAGAGTGACAAATGTTTTCTGATAAAAGGACAGCAGACATTGAATCCTGAGGGATTACTTGTGCTGTTCAATATTTTTCAATTTGCTGATCATTGAGCTACAAAGCTTTTCTTATTAAAGAAACATAAACAACTAAAGCAGATTATATTAGATTAGATTTATTGTCAGCATTTGTAGCTAATTCACATCTTAACTATTTCAACTAGGAAATAAAAATATCCTGCAGCTCTCAGGAATTTTAATTTATGATAAAGCTTATGATAATATTTACACAAATAAGAATAAACTGGATAACCTGAAAATAATATAAACATAAAATAAAGGACTTCAATCAGACGAGAATACATCTGTCTTTCATCAAATCACAAACTAGCTTTAATCAGGTCAGTCAGATTGGTCATCCAGCCTTAACTAGCTATAAGTTAAATACTTAAATTTGCAACTAAACGGTACTGTCACATTTTTAATCTACTAACTATATCAAGAAATATATTTGATTGGATACTCTATGATATATAATCAATTAATGGATCAAGTCGAGGTATCGAATGCAGCTGTCTAGTGTACATATATACACAGACAGGTTGCTATCATTCAATCATCTTTCGAAATATCCTGTTTAGCGCTAAATATCGTGAAATTAGTATCTATGAAATATTGTTGTAAAATTAATTTGTACCCTGAGTTTCTTTCTGAACTACACTGCTACCCGACCTTGCGGTGTAAAGTGGCAAAACTGCTTCCTTTAAACAGTGATGTCAATACCTTATTGTCACAGATACTAATTTGCTTTTGACTTATTTTGGAACAGTTATTTGGAATATTGATAGTTTAATGAGTTTTCACCAATATCTGGATATAAGTCAAAAGTTAGTAAGCATATTTTCTTAACTGGAAAATTTACCATCTCATACCATGGTATAGTGGTAATATCATTACACTAATAATTCCTGCCTTCTGCCTCTCTGAAGACACCACTATAGCTGGTGGAACTTAAATTCAGTTAATATATTTAAAATTCAAAAGCCAGTCACAGTAACAATTGTGCTAAAAATCCATCTGGTTCACTAACAGCCTTTAAGGATTATATCTGCCATCCTTACCTGGTCTGACCTATGTATGACATTAATTATTTCAGTTATATAAAATATAGTAGGAAGCTGGCCCAACCGTCTGTCATGCCTCAACTGTCCCACTGGCTGAGAGACCCAGCAGATGAGGCAGCATAGTGGTACACAGTTATGAGGGAATCTTGGGAATCCCCAACATTGACACTAGGTACCCATGAGCCCTCATGGCATCAGATCAGACATGGGCAAGGAAACCTCTTGCCGACTACCACAGTCCACCGCTCCACAAGCTGATAAATCAATACTCTCCATGTTGCACACCTCTTCTAATCTGTGCATAGGATTCACCATCAAAACTGGCTTGGCATCACCACTACTGACCAATTTGGTTGAGTCATAAAGGACATTGCTGCTAGACTGGGTCTGCAGCAGATGGTGAGGGAACCAACGAGAGTGAAAAGCACACTTGACCTCATTGTCACTAATCTGCTTGCCACAGATACATCTGTCTATGTTAATTCCATTAAGAGTTACCACTGTACAGTCTTTGTGGATTGAGAATATCCTCTTTAGGTGCTATTAAATTGTTAAATGGGATAGACTTCAAACAGATCTAACAACTCAAGACTGGAAATCCATGAGGCTATCACTGGCAATCATACTCCAACACAATCTGTAACCTCATTGCTTGGCATACCTCCACTCTATCATTACCGTCTAGCCAGGGGGTCAACTCTGGTTCAATAAAGAATGCAGGAGGGCATGTCAGGAGCAGGATCAGTGATGCTTAAAAATGAGGAACTGAAAATGTGTTGCTGGAAAAGCGCAGCAGGTCAGGCAGCATCCAAGGAACAGGAGAATCGACGTTTCGGGCATAAGCTCTTCTTCAGGTGGGGGGAGGGGAAATGAGGAAACTGGTGAAATCCGAGTTCATCCCTTGTGGTTGGAGGGTTCCTAGGCGGAAGATGAGGCACCTTTCCTCCAGCCGTCATGTTGCTATGGTCTGGCGATGGAGGAGTCCAAGGACCTGCATGTCTTTGGTGGAGGGGTGGGGGAGTTAAAGTGTTGAGCCATGCGGTGATTGGGTTGGTTGGTCCGTGTGTCCCAGAGGTGTTCTCTGAAACGTTCCGCAAGTAGGCGGCCTGTCTCCCCAATATAGAGGAGGGCACATCGGGTGCAGCGGATGCAATAGATGATGTGTGTGGAGGTGCAGGTGAATTTGTGGCGGATATGGAAGTGTCCCTTGGGGCCTTGGAGGGAAGTAAGGGGGGAGGTGTGGGCGCAAGTTTTGCATTTCTTGCGGTTGCAGGGGAAGGTGCGGGGAGTGGAGGTTGGGTTGGTGGGGGGTGTGGACCTGACGAGGGAGTCACGGCGGGAGTGGTCTTTTTGGAACGCTGATAGGGGAGGGGAGGGAAATATATCTCTGGTGGTGGGGTCCGTTTGGAGGTGGCAGAAATGACGGCGGATGATACGCTGTACATGGACGTTGGTGGGGTGGTAGGTGAGGACCAGTGGGGTTCTGTCCTGGTGGCGGTTGGAGGGGCAGAGGAGCGGGAAGTGGAGGAGATGCGGTGGTGGGCATCGTCGACCACATCTGGGGGGAAAATTGCGGTCTTTGAAGAAGACCTCCGCCCATGAGCCCCGCCCCTCCAACCGCCACCAGGACAGAACCCTCTCCATCTTAATAATAGCCTTCTTAAACAGGACTGGTCACAGTACTCTGGAAAAGGCCTCACCAGCAATCTCAACATTACATCCCAATTTCTATATTCAATGAAGGCAAGTGAGGTAAACTCCTTCTTAACCATCCTATCTATAGGTGATGCAAACTTCAAATAATTACGTACCTGAACCCCTACGGTCTCTCTGCTCTACAACACTACCCAAGGCCCTTCATTTAATTGTACAAGCCCTGCCCTTGTTTGTTTCACCACAATGCAATACCTTGTATTTGTCCAAATTAAACTCCATCTGACACTCTTTAGCCCATTGAACAGAGTGATCAAGATTTCTTTGTAATCATTAATAACCTTCTTCACTGTACACTATATCGCCAATTTTGGCTTCATCCACAAACTTACTAACCATGCCTTTTAAGTTCTCATCTAAATCATTTATGTAAATAACAAATAAAAGTAGACCCAGAAACAATCCCTGTGGAACAGCACTGGTCACAGGCCTTCGGTCTGAAAAACAATCCTCCATCATCTCTCTGTTTCCTTCCGTTAAGTGAAATTTGTATCCAGTTGGCAAACTCACCTTGAATCCTACGTGATGTAACTTTACTATTTGTCTTCCATGCAGAAGCTTGTCAAAGGTTTTACTTAAGTCCAAGTAGACAATGTCTACCACTCTGCCCTCATCAATCTTCTTGGTTACTTCTTCAAAAATCTCAATCAAGTTTATAAGACTCAACTTCCCTCATGGATGGAGCTAAGTGATCTCATAAATAACAGATCTGCAATCCTGCCACATCTGGTTTTGAATGTTAGCAGGTAATTATGTGATTAACAGGGGAAAGATCCTCAATAATGTAGGAGCCCAGAACAACTGTACAAATGACAAGACAAGCAATTGTGAAAACCTTCAGCCAAATGTCCTTAGTGGATGATCAATTTTGGTCTTCTCCTGAGGTTACCAGCATCATAGATGCCATCTTTAGCGAAATTGATTCACTTTAATTAATAGTAAGGAATGGTTAAAGTCATTGAACACTGCAAGAATATTAGTCCTTACAGCATTCCTGCAATAGAACTGAAGACTTGTGCTCCAGAACTTCCTGCATCCCTAGCCAAGCTGTTCCAGTAGAACTACAACATTGGTATCTTGTCCAACAGGTATGAGATTCTTGCTCCCTGTTCAGACGAGGAAAAGGGCTCTGGACAGGATGAGCCAGCTGACCACGGCACCAAGGTGTAGAAGGCCATTCAAGAGGGGGGAGCAAAAAGACAAGTAGTTGTTATAGGAGATTCTATAATTAGGGGGACAGATAGTATCCTTTGCAAGCCGGATCGGGAGTCTCGCATGGTGTGTTGCCTACCTGGTGCCAGGGTTCGGGACATCTCTGACTGGCTTGAAAGGGTATTGGCGCGGGAGGGGGAGATTCCAGTTGTTGTGGTCCACGTTGGGACGAACAACATAGGCAAAGCTAGGGTGGAGGACCTGTTTGGGGATTATCGAGCACTAGGAAGGAAATTGAAGTACAGGTCCTCAAGGGTCATAATCTCCGGATTACTGCCCGAGCCACGTGCCAATTGGCATAGGGATAAGAAAATTAGGGAAGTAAACACGTGGCTAAGGGATTGGTGTGGGAAAGAGGGATTCCACTTCATGGGGCATTGGCATCAGTTTTGGAACCGGGGGGATCTGTACCTTTGGGACGGTCTCCACCTGAACCGATCAGGTACCAATGTCCTAGCGAAGAGGATAAATAGGGTGGTCAGTAGGAATTTAAACTTCTGAGTTGGGGGGAAGGGAAAGTGAAAGCGACAGGGAGCGTGGAGTGAAATGGAAAGATAAGCAGGATAGCATATGTGCAGGCGGATTTAAACTTGAGACAGACTGGGAATGCAGCAAAAAGGAAGGATAACTTAGGACATCTTATGACTTCCAATATCTATAATGATAAGAAAGTTAGCATTAAGG
>NW_025209340.1:0-637 GCF_004010195.1 Chiloscyllium plagiosum | reverse complement strand
TGTGTGTGAGTGTGACCCTGTGTGTGAGTGTGACTCTGTGTGTGTGTGTGTGAGTGAGTGAGTGTGTGAGTGAGTGAGTGTGTGTGAAACGAGGATGATCATTATTCCTGATGGGGTCCTGAGAGTGGGGGGGGTTTAACCCTGTGGAGGAGGTGAGCGCGTGTTTCTGACTGAACAGGAACCTCTTCTGCTCCAGCCCAGTGACACGGTCAGTCTGGGGGACCTGCCCAGTTACACGGTCAGTCTGAGGGTCACTGTCCAGTGACACGGTCAGTCTGAGGGTCACTGCCCAGTGACACGGTCAGTCTGGGGGTCACTGCCCAGTGACACGGTCAGTCTGGGGGTCATTGCCCAGTGATACGGTCAGTCTGGGGGTCACTGCCCGGTGATATGGTCAGTCTGGGATACCTGCCCCGTGATACGGTCAGTCTGCGGGACCTGCCCGGTGATACGGTCAGTCTGGGGGTCACTGCCCAGTGACACGGTCAGTCTGAGGGACACTGCCCAGTGATACGGTCAGTCTGGGGGACTCTGCCCGGTGATACGGTCAGTCTGAGGGACACTGCCCGGTGACACGGTCAGTCTGGGGGACCCTGCCCGGTGATATGGTCAGTCTGAGGGACACTGCCCGGTGATA
>NW_025209339.1:14803-16362 GCF_004010195.1 Chiloscyllium plagiosum | reverse complement strand
CTCTGTTTCCAAATGCCCAACACGCCCAACACATGAACTGCATTTTACGCAATCCACTCTACTGCAATCACTGCTCGTAATGTGGTTTCCAATATTTTGGGAAATGAAGTTTGGACTGGGTCACCACACTGCAGAACATCTAAGTTCTGTCTTCAAGAAGAGTTACAGCGAACCTCAGCGCGTGCTGAAAGCACACCACGTCAGTTTCTATTTGTGGAGTCTGCAGCCTTCCAGGTCCCATATCAATTTATTTTTTTAGAGCCTGAACTCTCCCTTGTCCTATCCTCCTATCCCAAACGCCATGCCTTGTTGTCACATGGCCTTCCATAAAACATTCACGCATTTTAACTGGAAAACGCTGTTTTCAGCCTTTACGCCTATAAACTGTTTAGCTTTGATACCCAATGGCACATTGTTACAGCAACAGTCCTCTACATATGGTTCGCCACTAACAGCCTCCATTAACAGGTATTCACCTTGCTAGCTAGATCATCATCCATTCCTTTGTCTAACTGTTCTTCTCTAGATTTGAACTCCAGCCCGACCTATCGCTTACACCTTTCCCTCCCCCAACCCCCACTATTTCTTCTGCAGATAGACCAACATTTTCCAAGCTATCGTCAGTTCAGAGGAATGGTCACTGGAATCGAAATGTTAACTCGGATTTCTTTTTTTAGATGCTGAGTTTTTCCAGCACCATCTGGTTTTGGTCTGGTTCGAGTCGGATACTGTGAATGTTCGAGGAAGAATGATGTGCATGGCCTAGTAGAAGAGTGATACTGTGCTTGTGCAATGATCCCTTGCACAGAATACAGAACTCTGTTCCTGTTGAAAAGTTCTCTTGTGGGAAGTTCTGAATACAAGGTGAGCAATCGGCATGAACTTCTTAGGTCGATGAAGACAGCAATCATTTCTGCCACAGTTCTCTCCTGGATGGGATGAACAGCAGAGTGAAAAGCAACCTTCGTGTCAGATGTGAACGGATTGGAGTCCACGCAGGAGGTGTAATCAAGTGACAGTTTTTCTTTCAGATAGAAAACGCTTTCTCACTGTAACAATGTGCCATTGGTATCAAAGCTAAACAGTTTATAGGCGCAAAGGCTGAAAACAGCGTTTTCCAGTTAAAATGCGTGAATGTGTTCCCTCCAGTGTGACAGTACAGTTGTGTATAGTTGTAAATAGGATAACTGGATGAATCACTTTACACATTCAGCTGGCAAACGGTCCTGTTGTGGGAAGACATCTGTATAGAATGCAGGAAGACGCACTGAGAGGTTCTTGATCAGTTTCATCTAGGGACTGAGACAATACTGGAGGTTTTGAGAGTCTAACACGTGGACAAATCCCCAGCTCGGAGTGAAGTTATATCTCACGTTGCTCTGTGAGACAAAGGAGCAATTTTAGGGTTTCGGACCAATGTTACACATTCCTCTTAAAATGGACTGCGCCCTGGGGACTGCCGCTGTGGGAATGTCCAGGGATACGGGCACAGACCCAGCAGCTGGTCTGGTTTACCTTTGGGCACAAATGTGGGTCATGTCAAGGAAAATGCTCATCCA
>NW_025209339.1:10645-14359 GCF_004010195.1 Chiloscyllium plagiosum | reverse complement strand
GTAATCAAAGAGAATTTCCTGTGTTAAGAGCAGCGCTGTGTCATTGGTTAGTTTTGGGGGTCCGGTGGCTGTGGGCATTGTTCGTTCCATTCGCACTTCAAATGGTGTAATTTCCGTCGCTCGGTTTCCCTGTCCACTTACTGTGTGAAGCACCAGTGCCCGGCCGTCTGGCCAAGCCAGTCCTGTGACCCGAGTGATTTGGGGGAAGGTGGTTTTGAGGGTGCTGTTATTCGCTCCAATATTCCTGATGACTGGGGGGTGGTACAGATTGTGGTATCTCCTGGGTATTCCGAGTACGTCACAGTCAGCAGTAATGAGCTTCGCGGAGAAATTGGCACCATCCCCCGTATGTTTCTATGCGCTCTGGGATATAAAACTCTTGAAATAAGGTCCTGCAGGATACACTTTATCACTGCTCTGGCGTCATTTTCTGATGGGGAATGAGTCTACCCACTTTGAAAACATGTCGACAATAACTAGGTCAAATTTCTATTCCTCCTTCTGAGGCGTGAGGGCAAGGTCAATTAGAAGGTGGGTGAATGGACCATCAGGAACTGGAACGTAGTCACGTTTGGCCATCGGCTTCCCTGCATTTTTCGGTAGACAGATGAGGCACTGTGACAGCAGAGCTAAGGCAGCTGCAGCGAATGGCTGACAGCATCTTGCCTGTGTGCCCGATTCCGTATACCACCAGGGCCAGTAAGTGCAGGTGGGCTTTCAGTTAAAAGGTGCAGGGGTGGGTAAGAACCTGTAAGAACAGTGATTGTATGGCACTACTGCGGGCCCATGCGGCCCTCTCTTCTGGCGTGGCGGTTTGCTGTGCTGTTCGGACTGCATCGAGAGAGTCAGAGGACTCTGGAGTTTTCACCACCGTGGGGGTCTGCAGGACATAAGTGGCAAGGAGTAGTGCCGATTCCCGGGCGGCTGCATCAGCTGAGGCATTTGCTTGGTTGACGGGATCGGTGGCAGGGTTATTGGCGTCACATTTTATAATGCGACAGCGGCGGGTAGCAGGCCTGCTTGTTGGATGTTGGCAACGGGTGCAGCATGTTGGCGTGGTCTCCCTGCAAAGGTGATAAACATCCTCTGTTTCCATATTGTGCCAAAGTCCTGAACGACTCCAAAGGCACATCTGGTGTGTGTGTAGATATTGGCTGTCCTGGCCTGTGCCAGGAGGCAGGCTCTGGTGAGAGCAAAGAACTCTGCCGCCTGTGTGGACACCCCATCTGGTAATGCAGCTGATTCGAGAGTGGTGATGGGGGTGCAAATGGCTTGGCCTGCTATTGTGTATTTGTCTGATGGCCGAAAGAGCCGCTGGTGAAACGAATCTGGTCCGGGTTTTCTCAGACCGGTCAGGACACTTGCTGAACCAGGCGAAAGTGAGGACTGCAGATGCTGGAGATTAGAGTCAAAATGAGAAAGGTGCTGAAAAACACAACAGTTAAGACAGCTTCCGAGAAGCAGTAAAATTAACGTTTCTGGCAGGATCCCTTTGTCAGGAATGCTGAACCAAGTCCAAGAAGTTGTGGTTGTCTGCAGAATCAGGTGTGCGGAATTAGGGTGGCGGGGTTCAAAGCTAGAGCGCGGTGGAGGGAAAGGTATGCTTCGATCATAAAGCGACCTCATGACCAGTTCTCTGAGTTGTAGTAAAATGTTGGATTGCTGCTGCATTAAGCAGCAGGGAGAGTGACAGTGGGTCCAAAACAGTACAGGGGTGATCGAGCACAATGGAGGTGGCCTTATCCGCTGTTATTGTGGCTGCTTCCACCGTGCACAAACATGCCGGCATTCTGCTCATAACAAATGGTAACTAAGCATTATAAAACGCAACTGGGCGACGGAGATCCCCATGAAGCTGTATTAAAATGCCAGACGCGAAACCTTCTGACTTGGTTGCATAAAGATAGAAGCCCTGTGAGTAATCTGGGACTCCCAGAGCAGGAGTGAAGATTAGTTGTTGCTTCAGTTCAGTGAATGCCCGTTGCATTTCGGTTGTCCACTTCACTCTGGTTGGCTGTTTAGGGGAAGCTGCCTCCCACAGAGGCGCATCAATAGCACAATGGACAGGAGTCCAGGGCCTGCAGTAGTTTACCAGCCCCAGAAACACTTGCTGCTGTCTGTTTGTGACAGGTCGGGGAATCTGGGCGATGACAGCCAATTGCTCCGTGGACAGTGCTCTGAGGCCATAGGAAAGGTCGCACTCCAGATATTAGACATTTTGCTGAGACAACTGCATTTTCTTGATAAACACCCAATGCCCATCCTGTGCCAGACTGCAGAGCAAGGCCACCGTAAACTACTTGCATGCAGTAGCGGAGGTGGAAGCCAATAGCAAGTCATCCGCATATTGGAGGAAGATGCTGTGGCATGGTAGGTGAAGGGTGGACAGGGTGAGGAATAACGCAGCAGCATAAACTGTGGGACTCTCCGAATACCCTTAGGAAAAACCGGTCTATGTATTTTGGCAGCCGCGATATGTAAAAACATAAGGGTTCAGGGGGCAACTTAAAGGAGAATGAGGCTGCGCAAAGGTCGATTACAAGAATATCAGCTGGAGGAGGCGGGGGTACTGGTCAGGATAGCATTTGTGTCCGGGACTACTGGGAAGCAGGGAACAACAATGGCATTGACAGCCGTAATATCTTGCACAAAACACCATTTTCGTGATCTTCCAAGCTTTGGGATAGGTAAGAAGGGAGTGTTGCATGGACTGGTTGTGGGCAGGAGGATTTCTTGTTGAAAAGTTGATTCCATAACTAGTTTGATTCCCAATACTGCTGCCCGTGAATCGGGTATTGTTGTATTGATGGCAGGATTGTTCCTTGTTTGAGAGTAACTGTATGTGTTTGGGAGGCCAATAGCTGGCCTGCATAGTTCTATTGCTGTGCCCACAGTGATTACGTGAGATCACCTAATTAGAGTTGTCTGTCGGAGGAAGAGGCAGCGTCTGTGCCTTGTTTTGTAAAAGTAGCTTGGAGGAATGCGGGATCACAGCCCACACACAACTCACCATTCCCAATCAGTGCAAGCTCTACGAAGGGGTCTGTGTCTTGCCCAAACGGTGTGAAATGTATTGTTGGTTGTGCGACACGCCCTACCATGGTTGTGAGATCTTTGGGGTGCTGTGTATTCTTAATTATAAAGGGTCTTTGCAGGCCAGTGCAGCCTGCTCTGCGCTGAGTTGCACGTCTGCTGCAACACCCTGTGGTCTGACAAAGTATCTGCCAGTCATGGTTAGTGGGGAGTTGAGCTCCAGATGTGAGTCCATGAGTGGAGGATATGTTGATGCTGGAACCGGGGGGGTGGAAGCTGGACAGTGAAATTGACAGACAAACCTTAGTGCACCGCCACTTCCCAGAAAGTGCTGAAAAGAGAGAAAGAAAGAATACAAAAAGAATGGGCCATGAAAAGTGAATTTCACTAACCACATTCTCGATTAGATTACCTTTCCCTTCTGCCGTCTCCAGAAAAGAAATGAAAGAAATGGTAGAAATTTAAGAACATATGACATCGAAATACATTGGAATAATTTTCCCATTCGCCAAAACAGAAAATAATGGCTAGTAGAGTCACTATAAAACTTTGTTTCACAACAACGATGAAATAACGGTCTCTCTTCGGTTCCATTGAAAATTCAACTTGTCTGGAACAAAACAGCAGCAGCAGAGATGCTTGAGCCTACGATTTATCATGTAGGCGGGGAGCACGATCATG
>NW_025209339.1:9214-10627 GCF_004010195.1 Chiloscyllium plagiosum | reverse complement strand
TTGAGAGAGTCTGCACTCTCCCACACCGCAGTTAATTCTCCAAGTAGCAAACCCACCAGTTCTGTTTTTTTTGTTTGCTTTGAACACTGCACTTAAACACGTTGCAGCTTTGTTGTTGGCCCACAGAAATGACAGTGGTTGGATTGGAAGCGACGCCCCCTTAGAGACTGGAACCTGGTTCCAGCGCCTTAGACCGCTCGGCCACGGTAACACCCGAAAGCGTGCCATCTATTTTCATACATTTTCAATTGTGCTCCTGCAAAACAATAGAAGTAAACTCACAGGGAAGGCATTCCGTAATCCCTGTCCTGCTCGCATCGCAGCTGGGATATGCCCGACTACAAGATCAATTTCGCAACAGATAAAGGTAGCCCATCAATCCACACAAACATCAACGGAAAGTTGAATCTATCTTCTGAGACTCTTTTCAGCGACAAATGTATATGCGAGTGTGAGAATGTATGTTCCATCATGATTTGATAAAATAACCATGGCATAACTGGAATGTCGATTCTTGCTTTAGTAAATGATTTCGCCCATTGGTCGAAACAGATCAACTTTCACGTTTACACGGAACATGAAACACACCGTACTACAGGGAAAATGCACAAAGCTGAGCAGGCCGTGTTCCACAACATACCATGCAGCATATTCAGTCACTGTGTCTGTTTTGCAGAATTAGCGTCACAGGGAATGTTCTCTGAAAAGCCGCGGCAGCAGTACAATCGGAGAAGACAGATCACAATGTCAGCATGCTCATGCCTCGGTGCCAGTACGAGTTGGCAGTTTTCGTGTCTGTTACATTAACCATACAACTTGCTGCAGAGATGTCTCCACCTGGACATGAGCGACATGGCTGCCAACGGAGTTGGGAACTTGTGTGGGAATCGATGGGAAGCGACTCAGTAAATTTCACAAAATGTATGCTTATTAGAGATGCAGTTTCTGTTCACGTCAATGCAAAAGGCAGTTTCTGAACATATTTACCGAAGTCAAAAGGAGATTACCCCACCCCACCCCCAACCCACAAGATGTCAAAGAGGTGCGAACTGCACTTGAGTGCTTTTTGTTCTCGACGTGAAGAGCTCTCACGCCTGAGTCACCTTCAGATCTCTGGTTGCTGAATGAATCACAAAGAAAGAGTTTCACCAGAGCTGCAACTACCTCACTTTGTTATCCCGCTTCCCCCCTCCCTTCCCCCTTCCCGTTTACATTTTCCTGCTCATCTATGATTTAAAGAAAACCAAATTGATGCAATGGCATTCGGTAGCTTAGCTGTTATTTCCGAATTCCCACTTGGAAAATGGCTTAGATCTGGGGGCACAGCTGAATATTAGGTGACGCTATGACAGCACAAGTCCAGAGGTTCCTCTGAGAGTGTAAATTCATTCATTGCTGTTGCTGACGGAATGA
>NW_025209339.1:4598-8943 GCF_004010195.1 Chiloscyllium plagiosum | reverse complement strand
AAATTGATGCAATGGCATTCGGTAGCTTAGCTGTTATTTCCGAATTCCCACTTGGAAAATGGCTTAGATCTGGGGGCACAGCTGAATATTAGTGACGCTATGACAGCACAAGTCCAGAGGTTCCTCTGAGAGTGTAAATTCATTCATTGCTGTTGCTGACGGAATGAGCCGCTAACGTGCAAAAACATGATTCAGGACTTCTGGTGCTAATTCTCGCACGTTGAATAACGGCAAACAGCTTCCAAATGAGGCCTTTCAGAGAGTGCTTGGGGGTACATTTGACAGAGGGGCTACATTAGGAATCCGTGGTGCACTGTGACATCAGCTTTCTCCTTGGCTTTGAAATGGGCCATCTGCGCAAGGAATGCAAATGTGTTACTGTTTTTTGTGGAAGGATTAGAACGCGGGAACTACACTCTTAAACAGAATGGTGTATATTCAGAAGCAGGTTGGAGAAACACTTAACAACGTTTCGCCAGGGCTGTTTCTGCCCAGTTTCGAACTGGTGACCTTTCGTGGGTGAGGCGCATGTGACAACCACTACACTATAGAAACAAGCTGCACTGGAAGCAAAATGCTGGGAAATGGCACTTGTTTAATTTTGACGATGTGGTCAGCATGGACGAGATACACCGAAGACTCTGCTGCCACACTGTGTACTTCAATAACGTTTTGTTGCTTACACCCCCTTTAAAGTATTACTATTCGCGGGGCTTGCTATCGCTCGTTGTGGCGCAATAGTTTAGTCTATTCGACTGTCCAACGGAAAGGTAGCATTGTGACAAACTGCAGAACTGAAAGCCTTCCTTACTTTTGTCCTGACTGACCATACTTCGTGAAATATTCCCGGATCCTCAGTTGAGGATTTTTGCTGCTGGAAATGATCTCACAAACTGTGTTAGCTCGAAATGTATTGAGCGAATGGCAAAACAGTCACAATTTAACACGGAAGACAAACAAAAATGACAAACCAAATGCATTTTCAGACACAGTGAAGCATGAATGCTGAACCTGAGACAGTCCGTGGGCATGAGCCATAAACTAATCTCACAACTAACATAAGGGCAATTCCAAATTATTCTTTCAAACATACTGGAGCCTTAGTGCACCACCACTTCTCAGAAAGTGCTGAAAAGAGAGAAAGAAAGAACACAATAAGAATGGGCCATAAAAAGTGAATTTCACCAATCATAGTCTCGATTAGATTAGCATTCCCTTCCACCGTCTCCAGGACAAAAAAGAAGGAAATAGGAGAAATTTAAGAACATATGACATCGCAATTCATTGCAATAATTTTCCCTTGCGCCAGAAAACCAAATAACGATGAGTAAATTCACCACAGGACTTCGTTTCACAACAGCAATGAAACAACAGTTTCTCTTCGGTTCCAGTGAAAACTCAACTTGCCTGGAACGAAACAGCAGCAGAAGAGCTGCTTGAGCCCGCGATTTATCGTGTGGAAGGCGAACACGTCATGACAGCACGGACACTGACCCCTTGGAGAAAGTCTGCACTCTCCCACATTGCAGTTTACTCTCCACGAGACAGACCCGCAGTTGTGCTTTGACCAAGGCACTTTAACACGCTGCAGATGATGCGACGGAAATTGTAGCAGTGGGATTCAAACCTCCTCTACCTGCCAAATTGGAACCTGAATCCTGCGGCTGAGGCTGCTTAGCCACGCTTTAGAGCCCTGACCTTCTCTGAGTAATGAAGGGTGCTGTGTCTGATCCGCAGGACACCTTGAAGGATTATCAGGCAGCGCCATCCTCCCTGTGACATGTACGTGTTGGCTCGGATTCTGTTGTGAAGATGTGTCCCGGCTTTGCCAATATCACCGTTGTTTAACTCCCTACATTCTGTTGCTCTAACTATGATTCCATGGCAGGCAGTGTGAGGGGAGGCAAGCGCGTGGATATGCTCTCAAGCTCGCTCTGATCGGCACAGCCAGTTCCATCAAATGCTGGAAATCAGCAAGTTTGTTTGGCAACTTCCTGAAAATATAATTTATCTGAGAGTTGTCTTTTGGGAAAGACAGAATGTACTCCGGATTCTCTACCCTAGGTAAATTCATGTGAGGGCATGTTTGTGCAGCCTGTTTGCTGTTCAGAATCCATCTTCACAGCAATCCTGCAGAAAGGCTTTTGTAACAGTGACACCGGTTTCTATGCTGCAATCGGGCAGCAGTTAACACCTGCCCAAGATGAAGAGAATGCGAATGAAACCCTCAGTCAGAGAGTCATCCCCACGGCCCGGAGCTGCGGGGCTGCAGACAGTCTAACGCGGAAGGGAGGGTTAAAATGAAACGTTGTTTCACCATCAGCCACTCTGTGTCAGAGACAGGAGGAGGGACAGCATCAACGTGTGGCATCACTCACGCGCCGACAGAAGCTGTTCAGCCCATCGAGTCCTGGGCGACTCTCTGTAGCTTGTATATCTCTGTGGTTATTCATATTTGGCCATCTATGTTATAATAATGCGGAACTGTGTCAGTGTCATAATCCTGTCTCCAACAAGTTGATCCAATTGTCACTCACGGCTTTTCACTTCACGGGAAGGACACTGCTGTTCGAACCAGCATAAGGAATAACTGCAGGGCGTCATGAGCATAGAGCACTCTACAACTGATATCCCTCACCTTTACCAGTTTATTCCCAGCTCTGGCAAATGATTTTGCGAATCAGATCAGAGCAGACCGACAGAGAACAGGAAAACAGCTTCCAGACCTTCACAAGTGTGTTTCCTCATCTGTGTAAATTTGGCGGGTGCATCAGTACGAAATATTCATTTCAGACACATTGAGTGAAAGGAAGCGGAAAGTGATACAACATGCAATACGTAGAATGGAGCTATGTTATATAGGAACACTGGCGGGGACAGTACACACACTGAAACCTGGAATTGTCAACGAGCAGAGGATGTTTTCAATCCATTAATTTCGGGGGTATGAGCCCAATACGCTCCCGCTGGGCCGCTCTGTTAGCGCTGACCACAGCAGTTTCCCGCAGTCTTCAGCTTTTCGTCTGGCGTGTGGCATGGCAATCAGTGTCATGGAAGAGAAACGGGAATGCACTCTTCAGCTCCATATCAAACACGAGTTTGGGGATCGGGGAGGCGGCTAGAGGTAGTGGGAGTTCTGCAAATTCTGGAAAGCTGTACAAAAGGGAGATTTCCATGCACAGGAACCCATCATCTTTTGGGAACCTTGTGCAAATAACGCCATCTGAACCAGATGAAACATTCTGAAGCAGAACTGCAGGGAAAGAGAAAGTCTCTCCCAATCATCGGGAACTGTTTCTGTGTCCTCCTCGAAGTTACAGCGAAGGCTCTGCTGTCTGAATCAGCATGGGGTGTTACTGCAGCATATCCTGTCGCTCAGGCACACTGCACCTGAAATGTATAAGCTTTATAACGTTACCCCAAGCTCAGAGAATAAATTTCACAGCTCACATCATCCCAGAGTGACAGGGAACAGAAGAAATCGTTTCAGACCATCATCTTGACACCTCTGGGAAGAAAACGGATGTTGGAGTGCAGATAATCTCGACTAGTGCTGTTGTTGTTGTTTGTGTGACAACAAGAGCAGGTACCAGGAAATGTTTATCTTGCTTCTTAAAACAGGCGTGAAAATTTGCAGAGCATAGACAAATCTACCTGCTGTTAGTAACATGATGAACAGCAGAGTATAGTTCACAGAGTATGGTCAGCCATCTGGGTTATGGGCTCAGCACTCTCCAACTGTGACCCTCTGCTCACAGGATTTGAACACAAACAAATGACTCAGTGACAAATTCTGTTGAAACGGATTCTGTGAGGAATTGAAAGCGATGGAAAGAAAAGCCGCTTGAGAGCGGATGTAACATTTTCTGTGAAGGGATTGTTTTCCAGACTCGAGGAGACTGCGCAGTGCTGTTTCCATGGGTCGATATAAGGATAGATAGATCGGAACAGCGTCGGATGTTATTGTAGGGAACCCTGTCGCTTAGACCCACTGCACCTTTTGTACAATGGTGCAAAAGCACGGACCTTTTCTGTAGAGGGGACAACTTCAAAATCGTTAATGCTGCAAAATTCACAAATATGTGAAACAGCAAAGCAACCACAGAAATTGGTGTTACGTGACGGGGTAAACCCCTCTGCAAAAGTAAACCGACAAAACAGAAAGCATTCACCCCGTACTGTATTCTGTAAAAATTCAAGAGGCAAAGAACTATTCCAAAATCACTATTTAAAGTTAAAAATAACGATTCTATTGTTTTTTTAACATTTGACAGAGAATAATCAACTTATAACTACTTACAACTCATTTCTCTAAACCTTGTGCTCTACAATACCTTCCCCAACC
>NW_025209339.1:0-2551 GCF_004010195.1 Chiloscyllium plagiosum | reverse complement strand
GTGTAAGAAGATCTGGTGGTGTTGAAAGGTGTAGCAGCTGGTTCTCCGTGAACTACTAAAGATTGTAAATGTGCTGAGCTGTTTGTTTTAGCTTTGCATGAAATAGAAGCCGGTTATCTCAGTCCGCTGGCTAACTGGTTTAAGGTATAGAGTGAGACAAACAACGTGGGATTAACTGTCGCACTGTTTCAGTTTGCTGTCAGGATCATCATCTCCTCCGCTCACGTGATCTGTAATACAATAGTGACTCCAGTGAGTAGGAACGGACCTGTCGATGTCAAGCATCATTATCATTGCCATCTGTTGCCTTGAACATTTGGTCACAATGACCAGGAACGGGATTGATTCCTTTTAATACTCACTCATCTCCGTCCGAAAAATCCAGCGACAAGACTCATCCTCATTCCTGTTTGAACCATTTGTTCCACACAGCATCAAAACTATTTGTCATGACTTTATCAGATTCGGTGACAACATTCAATCTACCCAAAGAAATAAATCTAATTCCTTTCGAACGGTTTAATGAGCTCTGTGAGTTTGCAGCAAAACAGGATAATATGAAACGAGTTTAAGAGCCTTTTCAAGAATGTAATCCAGTGCAGTGTTAGAGATTTGAAAAAGGTCATCAAGCTAAAATATCATCTCTGTTTCTCGATCCACAGATGGATAATTACGTGGGGAATATGTGCAGTTTTATGGTTAACAATTGATATCTTTCCCAAATCAGAAACTGGAGTTTTAGAATAGATGCTGCTTTATTCGACATTATTCTTCAACTATGCTTCAGTCTGATGGTGCAATAATTCCTGATTAACGTCAGTAAAAGCAGCTTTCGATAACGATTGGAATTACAACTGAGGCATTACACGCTGTTAAGTACCAAGCGCAGATCAGTTGCTCCACTGGAGCCGCCGGCAGCAAGCCCATAGCGTGCCCTACTCGTACCTCTGGGACCTTCGACCCGCCTGTTCTACTTTAGCTGTGGTTCTGAAATTAAAGCTAAGGCAGAGGAGGAGGAACTGATATGGACCTGTGACTTTTCGATCATCGGGTTCAGGAGATGGGACATAGTAAAACGTTGTGCAAAATAGACATGATTGAAAACTGGGTTTCTGTGGGTCGCTGCGTTGTTTACAGACAATGTTACATTATCGCTGTCACAGGACTTCTCATTCGGTCGGCTTCAATTTGGCACAGAATTCGATTCAACGACATTTCACTATCTTCCTTCTGCATGTTCCTACAGACAACAAGAAATATACTGCACTCATCATCAATATTCAACATGGTTACATCCAAGGACATGTTGTAGAGTTTTCATGAATACTGAAGATATCAGAATGTCATGCAAGAGTAAATTGAAATTCAGTTTAAATTGTAGAGTGATAAAAATCCAGAGGAAGATCCAGAATGCCCGACATTCATGATTATTACTGTGGCCAGAACTCTAGCCAGGCAAAGGGGAAATCTGTCCCTGAATCCCCAATGTCTAGAGCGCCTGGGAGAATCCTCCACTGTCTGATCTAAAGCTACAACAGGAGCTGTGTATTCCAGCTGTGAGAGCGGTGGGATAAAGTGGAGGTGCTTGGTATTCCGTGCTGTAGATTTACAGGGTCCTCATCATGTTATTGTTTAAGACCCTCTGTCAGAAACAGCACAGACAGAGAGGAATAGGAGGGGGGCATTTCACCCGCAAGCGCTATCCCGCCATTTGATATCATTATGGCTGAGCGAACACGTCAATGTATTTTCCCAGCTCATCCACATCAACGTGTTGCCCAAAGGCGAAAAGACACTGAATAAAACGAAAAACTCTGTGCAACCGTGGAGGGAAATGCGTTTAGAGACAGTGGGCTTCAGCAGTTGGTTTTGTGAATGAGCAGCATATTCTGGACTGATCATGTTTCAAATGATGCGATTCCCTCAAAACTCAGACGATGGAAACTGATGATGAATCAGCAGAAAAATCATTGATTCAGCTGAAATCTGAACTAAACTCCGATTCTGTTGGGACTCAAACCCACATACTTTGAATTACAATCTTAACAATGCAGTAGAAGTCCAGCACGACTTTCATTGTGCCACAGAGGTGAGCTAGCCTACATTTTACTGCACCCAACGTTACGGTGTTCAAGTCTTTCATCAAACATCTATTTATCCTCGCCCCACTTTCCAGTACCTGGTCCTTATCCGTTCATGCTCTAGCTCCTCAGGTGTTTAGCTAAATACTCCCGAAGTGTTCTGATGACTGTTAGATTTATCATACGTTCACACAGTGAGTTCCAGACACACAACACTCTCAGGATGCAAACGTTCTTCCTAAATCGTCTCTGAACATCCTCTCTCTAGCGTTTCATCCATATCCCTAGTTATTAAACCTTCCTATTAGAATTTTATTCCTGTCACACGTATCTATTCCCTTTCTGTGAACGTTAATCAATTCCTCTCTCAGATTTCTCCGGTCTCAGATTAAGAGCCCCAATGGGGCTCATATATCTTAGCAGTGACGAGCGTGTGGGGCTTTAAAAAAGCACAGCCGGTCAGGCAGCAT
>NW_025209338.1:14476-16359 GCF_004010195.1 Chiloscyllium plagiosum | reverse complement strand
TCATGTGGTATCATTAAATATGCAAGAATCTTGATGTTTTGATAACATGAATAGGTATAATATATAAGAAAGTCTAAATAGAAAGCAGTAGAGTGATAGATGAGCAAGATTCTTGAGAAGTTTTATTGTGGTATTGATCTTGATTTTTATGTTATTAAATGCCATTAAAACAAATCAAATGCATCATATTCAAAACAATTTTTCTATTACTATCCTCCAAGCAAAAACAGTAGGAAACCATGATCATTTCATTTAGCAGAGAAGATCTCAGTTCAGTATTTAGTAGATATTATATCATGGAGATGAATGACTGCCCTTTCATGCAATGATTAAAAACTTTAAAATAATGGATGGGCAATTTGATTGTTGGAGACATGCATGAATCTATTGAGTCATTTATCATAGGGTCAGTTTGTCACTTAGTGAGTACAGATTCATTGAACTTATTCAAAAGGAGGCAAGATAAATTCCTAATGGTGACAGATATTACAGTGCTGAAAAAGAAGGCGATGGACTTCTGATGGGCTTTCTCATTACTGTTGTATCTGGAACTTTGATTGCTTTTATGCATCAGAGACAAGTTTCACAGGCAATTCCCTCTTGATCTGCTGGATTTGTTTTTGTTCTCCTTCCTCTCTGATTAGGTTGCATAAACTGTTGGCTGGCGTGAGGCATCTTTCATATGAAGACAGAGAAACCAATATGAATAGAATATCCTTTATTATCATGTATTCTCCAGTACAGGAGTACAGCAAAAAATTTTTACAATGGCTGTCTTCAATGGCACCATCTTAGGTACAAGTACCTACGTACAAATCTTGAACACAAAAGGGGGATAAAAGAAAAAGCACTACATACAGTGACTAAAAATAAGTTAGAAATAAGATAGTTAGAACATAATTAACGGATTGACATTACAGTCAGGTAAAGAATATCAAATAGCAGCAGCTTAGCACGTGGTCTGACTGCCTGCACCAGGCCCCAGTCCATCAGCTGCACCAAGGTGATGTGCGAGGCCCTGGGATTCACTTCCCCTTGCACTGCTCCAGGGCTTGTTCCCCTCGTCCTTCCCCTCACCTGCTCTGGGACTTGTGCACCTCACTGCATCATGACTCGGGGTTTCCCCTCACACTGCACCTTGACTCGGGGTTTCCCCTCACACTGCACCATGACTCAATGTTTCCCCTCACACTGCACCATGACTTGGGGTTTCCCATCACACTGCAACATGACTTGATGTTACCCCTCACACTGCACCATAAGTCGGGTTTCCCCTCACACTGCACCATGCCTCGGTGTTTCCCCTCACACTGCACCATGAGTCGGGTTTCCCCTCACACTGCACCATGACTCAGGGTTTCCCCTCACACTGCACCATGAGTCGGGTTTCCCCTCACACAGCACCATGAGTCGGGGTTTCCCCTCACACTGCACCATGACTTGGGGTATCCTCTCTCACTGCACCATGACTCGGGCTTTCCCCTCACACTGCACCATGACTTAGGTTTCCCCACAAACTGCACCATGACTCGGGCTTCTCCACACACTGCTCCAGGACTCGGGGTTTTCCTCACACTGCACCATGACTCAGGTTTCCCCTCACACATCTCCGGGACTCGGGGTTTCCCCAAATACTGCACATGACTTGGGTTCCACTCACACTGCACCATGATTCGGGGTATCCCCCCACATTGCACCATGACTTGGGTTTCCCCTCACACTGTTCTGGGACACGGGTTTTCCCCTCACACTGCTCCAAGACTCGGGTTTCCCCTCACACTGCTTCGGGACTCAGGTATCCCCTCACACTGCACCATTACTCGGATTTCCCCTCACACTGCTCCATGACTCGGGGTTTCCCCTCACACTGCAGCATGACTCGG
>NW_025209338.1:5500-11949 GCF_004010195.1 Chiloscyllium plagiosum | reverse complement strand
AATAAACACTGACTGTACAGTCTCACAGCGTGTAACCCTTACCCTGCTGAATATACAGCATGTACGTCAGACAGCGAGTAACCCTTACCCTGCTGAATATACAGCTGTACTGTCACACAGCGAGTTACCCTTACCCTGCTGAATATACACTGACTGTACTGTCACACAATGAGTAACTCTTACCCTGCTGAATAAACACTCACTCTACCGTCGCACTGAGTAACCCTTACCCTGCTGAATATAACTGACTGTACTGTCACACAGCGAGTAACCCTTGCCCTGCTAAATAAACACTGACTGTACAGTCTCACAGCGTGTAACCCTTACCCTGCTGAATATACAGCATGTACGTCAGACAGCGAGTAACCCTTACCCTGCTGAATAAACACTGATTGTACTGTCACAAAGCAAGTAACCCATACCCTGCTGAATAGACGCTGACTGTACTGTCACACAGCGTGTAACCCTAACCCTGCTGGAGAAATACTGACTCTACTGTCACACAGCGAGTAACCCTTACCCTGCTGAATATACACTGACTGAAATGTCACTCAGCGAGTAACCCTTACCCTGCTGAATATACACGGACTGTACTGTTACACTACGAGTAACCCTTACCCTGCTGAATAAACACTGACTGTACTGTCACACAACGAGTAACCCTTACCCTGCTGAATAAACACTGACTCTACCGTCGCACTGCGAGTAACCCTTACCCAGCTGAATATAACTGACTCTACTGTCACACAGCGAGTAACCATTGCCCTGCTGAATACACACTGACTGTACTGTCACGCAGCGAGTAATCCTTACCCTGCTGAATACACACTGACTGTACTGTCACACAGCGTGTAACCCTGACCGTGCTGAATGTACACTGACTGTAATGTCACACAGTGAGTAACCCTTACTCTGCTGAATATATACTGACTGTAATGTCACACAGTGAGTAACCCTTACCCTGCTGAATATACACTGACTACTGTCAGACAGCGTGTAACCCTTACCCTGCTGAATAAACACAGACTGTACTGTCACACAGCAAGTAACCCTTACCATGCTGAATAGACGCTGACTGTACTGTCACACAGCGAGTAACCCTTACCCTGCTGAATAAACACTGACTGTACTGTTACACTGCGTTTAACCCTAACCCTGCTGAATAAATACTGACTGTGCTGTCACACAGCGAGTAACCCTTACCCTGCTGAATAAATACTGACTCTGCTGTCACACAGCGAGTAACCCTTACCCTACTGAATATACACTGACTGTAATGTCACACAGCGAGTAACCCTTACCCTGCTGAATAAACACTGACTGTACTGTCATGCAGCAAGTAACCCTTACCCGGCTGAATATACACTGACTGTAATGTCACGCAGCGAGTAATCCTTACCCTGCGGAATACACACTGACTGTACTGTCATGCAGATAGTAACCCTGACACTGCTGAATATATACTGACTGTACTGTCACAAAGCGGGTAAACCTTACCCTGCTGAATAGACATTGACTGTACTGTCACATAGCGTGTAACCCTAAACCTGCTGAATAAACACTGACTGTCCTGTCACACAGTGAGTAACCCTAACCCTGCTGAATATACACTGACTGCAATGTCACACAGCGAGTAACCCTTACACTGCTGAATATATACTGACTGTACTGTCACACAGCGTGTAACCCTAACCCTGCTGAATAAATACTGACTGTAATGTCACACAGCGAGTAACCCTTACCCTGCTGAATATACACTGACTGTACTGTCAGACAGCGAGTAACCCTTACCCTGCTAAATAAACACAGACTGTACTGTCAGACAGCGAGTAACCCTTACCCTGCTGAATGTACACTGACTGTAATGTCACACAGTGAGTAACCCTTACTCTACTGAATATATACACTGACTGTACTGTCACACAGCGAGTAACCCTTACCCTGCTGAATAAACACTGACTGTCCTGTCACACAGCGAGTAACCCTTACCCTGCTGAATATACACTGACTGTACTGTCACACAGCGTGTAACCCTTACCATGCTGAATAAAAACTGACTGTACTGTCACACAGCGAGTAACCCTAACCCTGCTGAATAAACACTAACTGTCCTGTCACACAGCGAGTAACTCTTACCCTGCTGATTATACACTGACTGTACTGTCACACAGCGAGTAACCCTTACCCTGCTGAATAGACACTGACTCTACTGTCAGACAGCGTGTAACCCTTACCCTGCTGAATAGACACTGACTCTACTGTCAGACAGCGTGTAACCCTTACCCTGCTGAATAGACACTGACTCTACTGTCAGACAGCGTGTAACCCTTACCCTGCTGAATAGACACTGACTCTACTGTCAGACAGCGTGTAACCCTTACCCTGCTGAATAGACACTGACTCTACTGTCAGACAGCGTGTAACCCTTACCCTGCTGAATAGACACTGACTCTACTGTCAGACAGCGTGTAACCCTTACCCTGCTGAATAGACACTGACTCTACTGTCAGACAGCGTGTAACCCTTACCCTGCTGAATAGACACTGACTCTACTGTCAGACAGCGTGTAACCCTTACCCTGCTGAATAGACACTGACTCTACTGTCAGACAGCGTGTAACCCTTACCCTGCTGAATAGACACTGACTCTACTGTCAGACAGCGTGTAACCCTTACCCTTGAAAATATACATTGTCTGTACTGTCAGACAGCGAGTAACCCTTTCCCTGCTGAATATACACTGACTGTACTGTCACACAGCAAATAACCCTTACCCTGCTGAATAAACACAGACTGTACTGTCACACAGCGAGTAACCCTTACCCTGCTGAATAAACACAGACTGTACTGTCACACAGCGAGTAATCCTTACCCTGCTGAATAAACACAGACTGTACTGTCACACAGCGAGTAACCCTTACCCTGCTGAAAATATACATTGTCTGTACTGTCAGACAGCGAGTAACCCTTTCCCTGCTGAATATACACTGACTGTACTGTCACACAGCGACTAACCCTTACCCTGCTGAATGTACACTGACTGTACTGTCACAGAGCGAGTAACCCTTACCCTGCTGAATGTATACATACTGTACTATTACTCAGCGAGTAACCCTTACCCTGCTGAATAGACACTGACTGTACTGTCACACAGCGAGTAACCCTTACCCTGCTGAATAACACTGACTGTACTGTCACACAGCGAGTAACCCTTACCCTGCTGAATAGACACTGACTCTACTGTCAGACAGCGTGTAACCCTTACCCTGCTGAATAGACTCTGACTGTGAAATGAACAGGCGAGTAATCCTTACCCTGCTGAATAAACACAGACTGTACTGTCACACAGCGAGTAACCCTTACCCTGCAGAATATACACTGACTGTACTGTTACACAGCGAGTAACCCTAATCCTGCTGAATATAACTGACTGTACTGTCACTCAGCGAGTAACCCTTACCCTGCTGAATATACAGCGTGTACTGTCAGACAGCGAGTAACCCTTACCCTGCTGAATAGACGCTGACTGTACTGTGTAACCCTTACCCTGCTGAATAGACGCTGACTGTACTGTCACACGGCGAGTAACCCTTACCCTGCTGAATATACACTGACTGTACTGTCACTCAGCGAGTAATCCTTACCCTGCTGAATATACACTGACTGTACTGTTACACAGCGTGTAACCCTTACTCTGCTGAATGTACACTGACTGTAATGTCACACAGCGAGTAACCCTTACCCTGCTGAATGTACACTACTGTAATGTCACACAGTGAGTAACCCTTACCCTGCTGAATAAATACTGACTCTACTGTCACACAGCGAGTAACCCTTACCCTGCTGAATATACACTGACTGTACTGTCACTCAGCGAGTAATCCTTACCCTGCTGAATATATACTGACTGTACTGTCACACAGCGTGTAACCCTTACCCTGCTGAATGTACACTACTGTAATGTCACACAGTGAGTAACCCTTACCCTGCTGAATAAATACTGACTCTACTGTCACACAGCGAGTAACCCTTACCCTGCTGAATATACACTGACTGTACTGTCACACAGTGAGTAACTGTTACCCTGCTGAATATACACTGACTGTACTATCACACAGCGAGTAACCCTTACCCTGCTGAATATACAGCGTGTACTGTCACACAGCGAGTAACCCTTACCCTGCTGAATATACACTGACTCTACTGTCACTCAGCGAGTAACCCTTACCCTGCTGAATATACACTGACTGTACTATCACACAGCGAGTAACCCTTACCCTACTGAAAATATACATTGTCTGTACTGTCACACAGTGAGTAACCCTTACCCTGCTGAATATACACTGACTGTACTGTCACACAGTGAGTAACCCTTACCCTGCTGAATAGACACTGACTCTACTGTCAGACAGCGTGTAACCCTTACCCTGCTGAATAGACTCTGACTGTACTGTCAGACAGCGTGTAACCCTTACCCTGCTGAATAGACTCTGACTGTGCTGTCAGACAGCGTGTAACCCTTACCCTGCTGAATAGACTCTGACTGTGAAATGAACAGCCCTTGCCTTGTGAAATATATAATTCTGTTCTGTGTGTAACCCAAATATCTGGAATTTAGAGTCTAATAATGACCAGGAATTCATTGTTGGGAAAAAATCCATCTGGTTCACTAACGTTGAGGGAAGGAAACTGCCATCCTTACCTGGTGTGGCCTACACGTGACTCCAGACCCAGAGCAGTGTGGTTGATGCTTAACAGTTCTCTGAGCAATTAGGGATGGGCAGTAAACGCTGGCTTCATCCGGCGATACCCTGTTTGTTGTGAATGGATAATGACATTTTGGGCCTCGTTTGATTACTGAGTGCACCGTGCTGACCAACCGTGTTAACTTACGTGGTTGAGCAAATGGTTATCGCATCTTTTCAAATCGTTCTTGGATTGGCACGGGGATGCTGTCTATTGCTCTGTCCACTGAGCCACTGTGGTCCCTTTTGCTTCTAATGGCCTCTTTGCTTATCACCAACTTAGCACGCCCATGCCCCCCATCCCCGGTAACTCAGCAGCAGTACGCAGACCTGCTGGTCTGCCCCTTGTTTGTCGGCCCATCCTTACAGGAAGGGAGGACCCCAGCGTGAGAAGAGACTGGCTGCTGCAGCCTCAGGCGTGCTGTTAACGGAGATCACAACCTGGTGTGACCACAGGGCAGGACTGTGCACGGGCTAAACCACAGAAGCTGCTCACACAGCGCAGAACCATCCCCCCCATTCTGATCCGACTCCAGGCCGCTTGATCGATCCTCGTCTGTTTTCACTTTATGCAGCGTGGCTTCGCTGGAACGCAGTGCGACAGATTTTGCTTTAATAATAAAGCTCAAGTTTGTTGACAAAAGAAACCTCAGCGCTTGGGGATGGGCAAAAAGTTTGCAGAAGTGGGTCCCACAGATGCTGGAGATCAGAGTCAAGCTGAGAGTGGTGCTGGAAAAGCACAGCAGGTCAGGCTGCATCCGAGGAGCATTTCGGGCAATAGCCCTTCATCAGGAATGATGCCTGAAATGTCGACTCTCCCGCTTCTCAGATGCTGCCTGACCCGCTGTGGTAAAGTGTTGGCCAGCTAAAGTCACCCACCTCCTGTGAATGAAGTTAAAAGCAAGCAGGTAAGATGTTTCGAAGAGTGTGGGGCTGGAAAAACACAGCAGGTCAGGCAGCATCCGAGGAGCAGAAGAATCGACGTTTCGAGCATAAGCCCTTCATCAGGAATTATGGCCGAAATGTCGATTCTCCTGCTCCTCGGCTGCTGCCTGACCTGCTGTGCTTTTCCAGCACCACACTCTTCGACTCTGATCTCCAGCACCTGCAGTCCTCACTTTGTCCCAGGAACGTGTTTCCCCTGGTTCGGGGAGTCTCGAACCGGGCTTGGAGGGGAGGGACATCTTTATCACGAGGGTTCAAGGTGAGAGTGTTATTTTACTTGGAGCCCGGTGAGCTTTTGAAGCTCTCTGCCACAGCAGGCTGAGGCTTTGAATCTGTTCCGGGCTGAGATTGTCAATGCCGCAGGGTTAACGGGCTGGAGATGTTGAAGTGTATGATCAGCCTTGGTTGTAGTGAATGGCAGGCCAGGCTTGATGGGCTGAATGGCCCACAGTGTTCCGTTACCCCCCTGTTCCAGAGACAGACAAGAAGGCCCTTGGTTTTCTCCTGTACAACAATCCCCCTTCGGGAAGGGGGAAGCCAGTGCTCTGTGAGCCACCTACAAGGTGGCTTCCGTCTCATCTCTTTGCCCCTTCCAGGAGCATTGTTGTCAGTTTGGTGGCCCGCTGCGAAGGATGCACACAGATATCAGCGAGGTCAAAACAATGACTGCAGATGCTGGAAAACAGATTCTGGATTAGTGGTGCTGGAAGAGCACAGCAGTTCAGGCAGCATCCGAGGAGCAGCAAAATCGACTTTTTAG
>NW_025209338.1:0-1561 GCF_004010195.1 Chiloscyllium plagiosum | reverse complement strand
GTGTTGTGTGTGAGTGTGTGTGTGTATCTGTGTCTGTGTGTGAGAGAGTGTGCATGTGTCTGAGAGAGAGAGAAAGAGAGACAGTGTGTGTTGTGTGTGTGAGAGAGTGTATGTGTGTCTGAGAGAGAGACAGTGTGTATTGTGTGAGTGTGTGTGTGTGAGAAAGTGTCTATGTGTGAGTGTGTGTGTGTGAGAGTGTTTGAAATTCTCGAGACTCCAGCCTCTTCCCATCCAGCGTCTGCATTATCTTGGTATTGGGTGCGTTCCCGGTTCCTCCCACTGAGGTGTTTCCCTACTGAGTATCTCCCCCCCCCACTCCAGCTCCCTGAGCTCTCGATCACGATGGAACAGTCCTGCCCGTGTCTGAGCCTCGGCAGGGGGAGGGGAGGAACGAGACAGGATGGGCGCAAAGGGCTGAATGTCCTCCCCGGGTTCCTCACGGCAGTGAAAGGTTCGGAGGGAGAGGCTTGGCACAGACGCAGGGGCAGGAGCTGGGAGTGGGAGTGCTGTGTTCTCTGCCAACCAGTCACAGCGAGCCGTGTGGGCTGATGGGCCGCGCTGGCTCTGAATATTAAAGCAGTGGAATGCCGCGCTCCCGGCAACAGGATGGTGATGTTCTAACCCAACGGTTCTCCCAACCCCCTGTCCTCTGTGTCCCTGCACTCAGCTGTCCCAGAGTGGGGTGTACCTCTCATCGACAGAGCGGGTCTCTCACTGTCCCCTCCCAACGAGGTGCCAATCCACAGGCTCAGGCTGGAAGGAGAGAACAGGACTGGGCGCCAATCCCCGTGTCAGCCTCCTGGCCGTTCCGCCCCTCTAGATCATGCTGTCGGCTCGGGAGATGTCCATGGCTCGCTCGGGCAGCTGTTGCAGTAGCAGCAACAACAACAACAACAACAACTGCCAGCAGCAGCGCCGCTTGAGGACCCTGTCCCCACGCCGCGGCCAGCAAGGGCCCGAGGCTTACACAGGTGGCCCCGGCACGGTGAGGAACGACAACCACCACAACCACGGCTACAACCGCAACCTGGACAAGACCCTCCTGTCGCTGCTGCTGTTCTTCCACAGGTAAAAGGTGCCGCTGAGGTTCCCAGCTGCCCAGCCCGACATTCCCAGAGCCCCGCGTTTGTGTAGCGCCTCTCCGTGCTGCGACCAGGCCGTTATTCCATCCCATCGCAGTTAATCTCCGGCTCTCGGAGCGAGCGGAACTTTCTCCACCCCCTGTTGGTCCAGCAGCCTCCATCCTGGCAGAGGAGGCTCAGCAGTCCGCCTGTGCACAGCAGGATCCCACGGTGCATTCAGCGGTCTGCGTTGAGGTTAGGTGGAGTGGCGTACAGGCTTAGGGGAGGTTGCTGCTGTTCCTTTGGAAACGTGGGTGTCACCGGTGCTGGGTGCCCCCTCTAGCAGACACCGCCTTACAGTTGGGGTTGGGGGGGGGGAGCTGCGCAGGCAGTTTGCAGCCAGGATTATGGGCTTGTTCAGCCAGTGACACCCTCATCCCGTGCATGAATAAAGATAACAATGGCCACTGGGAGATGTGCAAACCCCACACTGTGGGTGG
>NW_025209337.1:14847-16353 GCF_004010195.1 Chiloscyllium plagiosum | reverse complement strand
TGTGGGATTCCTGATCTCACACGCACACTCTGGAACTCTCTGGGATTCCCTATCTCTCACACACACACCCGAGGATTCCTTATCTCTCTCACACACTCGGGGACACTCTCGGATTCCCTATCTCACACACACACTCGGGGACACTCTGGGATTCCCTATCTCTCACACACACTCGGGGACACTCTGGGATTCCCTATCGCTCACACACACTCGGGGCAACTCTGGGATTCCCTATCTCTCACACACACTCGGGGACACTCTGGGATTCCCTATCTCTCGCACACACTCGGGGACACTCTGGGATTCCCTTTCTCTCACATACTCTCGGGCATTCCCTATGTCTCACACACACTCGTGGACTCTCTGGGATTCCCTATCTCACACATACTCTCGGGGACACTCTGGAATTCTATCACACACTCTCGGGGACACTCTGGGATTCCCTATCTCACACACACTCGGGGACACTGTGGGATTCCCTTTCTCTCACACACACTCGGGGACACTCTGGGATTCCCTTTCTCTCACACACTCTCGGGGACACTCTGGGATTTCCTATCTCTCACACACTCTCTGAGATTCCCTATCTCTCACACACTCTCAGGGATTCCCTATCTCTCAAGCACACTCGGGGACTCTCAGGGATTCCCTATCTCTCACACACTCTCGGGCATTTCCTATCTCTCACACACTCGGGGACACTCTGGAATTCCCTATCTCTCACACACACTCGGGGACACTCTGGAATTCTATCACACACTCTCGGGGAAACTCTGGCATTCTAACACACACTCTCGGGGACACTTTGGGATTCTCTATCTCTCACACACACTCGGGGACTCTCTGGGATTCCATCACACACTCGGGGTCACTCTGGGATTCCCTATCTCTCACACACTCTCGGGGATTCCCTATCTCTCACAAAAACCCAGGAAATCCCTATATCTCACACACACTCGTGGACACTCTGGGATTCGCTATCTCACACACACTCGCGGGCATTCCCTATCTCTCACACACTCTCGGGGACAATCTGGGATTCTCTATCTCTCACACACACTCAGGGAATCCCAGAGAGTCCCCGAGTGTGTGTGAGAGATAGGGAATCCCCATCTCTCACAAACACTCGGGGACATTCTGGGATTCTATCACACACACTCGGGGGCACTCTGGGATTCCCTCTCTCTGACACACACTCGGGGATTCCCTCTCTCACACACACACTCGGGGATTCCCTGTCTCTCTCACACACACACTCGGGGATTCCCTGTCTCTCGCACACACATTCGGGGATTCCCTCTCTCTCACACACACACTCGGGGATTCCCTCTCTCTCTCTCACACACACTCGGGGTTTCCCTCTCTCTCTCTCACACACACTCGGGAATTCCCTCTCTCTCGCACACACACTCGGGAATTCCCTATCTCTCACACACACTCGGGGACTCTTTGCGATTCCCCAACTCTCACACACACTCGGGGATTCCCTCTCTCTCACACACACAC
>NW_025209337.1:11756-14674 GCF_004010195.1 Chiloscyllium plagiosum | reverse complement strand
CTCTGGGATTCCCGATCTCTCACACATACTCGGGGACTCTCCGGGATTCCCTATATCTCACACACACTCGGGGACACTCTGGGATTCCCGATCTCTCACACATACTCGGGGACTCTCCGGGATTCCCTATCTCTCACACACACTCGGGGACACTCTGGGATTCTCTACACACACTCGGGGACTCTCAGGGATTCCCGATCTCTCACACACACTCGGGGAATCTCTGGGATTCCCTATCTCTCACACACACGGGGACACTCTGGGATTCTCTAACACACACTCGGGGACTGTCTGGGATTCCCTATCACTCACACAGACTCGGGGACTCTTGGAAATCCCTATCTCTCACACACACTCGGGGACTCTCTGGGAATCGCTATCTCTCACAAACACTCAGGGACTCTCTGGGAATCCCAATCTCTTACACACACTCGGGACTCTCTGGGATTCCCTATCTCTCACACACACTCGGGGACACTCTGGGATTCCCTATCACTCACACACACTCGGGGACACTCTGGGATTCTCTAACACACACTCGGGGACTCTCTGGGATTCCCGATCTCTCACACATACTCGGGGACTCTCCGGGATTCCCTATATCTCACACACACTCGGGGACACTCTGGGATTCACTCACACACACTCCAGGACTCACTCTCTCTCACCCACTCTGGGATTCACTCTCTCACACACACTCGGGGAATCCGTCTCTCTCACCCACTCTGGGATTCCCTCTGTCACACACACACGGGGACACACTGGGATTCCCTATCTCTCATACACACTCAGTGACACTCTGGGATTCCCTATCTCTCACACACACTCGGGGACACTCTGGGATTCTATCACACACTCTCGGGGACACTCTGGGATTCCCTATCTCTCACACACACTTGGGGACACTCTGGGATTCCCTATCTGTCTCACACGCTCGGGGACTCTCTGGGATTCCCTATTTCTCACACACACTCAGGGAGACTCTGGGATTCCCTATCTCTCACACACACTCGGGGATTCCCCATCTCTCACACACACTCGATGACTCTCTGGGATTCCCGATCTCTTGCACACGCTCGGGGACGCTCTGGGATTCCCTGTCTCTCACACACACTCGGGGATGCTCGGAGATTCCCTGTCTCTCACACACACTCGGGGATTCCCTATCTCTCACACAGACTCGGGGACTGTCTCGGATTCTCTCACACTCACTCGAGGACTCTCTGGGATTCCCGATCTCTCGCACACGCTCGGGGACGCTCTGGGATTCCCTATCTCTCACACACACTCGGGGACGCTCCGAGATTCCCTATCTCTCACACACACTCGGGGATTCCCTATCTCTCACACACACTCGGGGACACTCTGGGAATCCCTCTCTCTCACAAACACTCCGGGACACTCTGGGATTCCCTATCTCTCACACAAACTCGGGTACACTCTTGGATTCCCTATCTCTCACACACACTCTGGCATTCCCTATCCCTCACACACACTTGGGGACTCTGGCAGATTCCCTATCTCTCACACACACTCGGGGACTCTGGGATTCCCTATCTCTCACACACACTCGCGGACTCTGGGATTCCCTATCTCTCACACACTCTCGAGGACACTCTTGGATTCCCTATCTCTCACACACACTCGCGGACTCTGGGATTCCCTATCTCTCACACAAACTCGGGTACACTCTTGGATTCCCTATCTCTCACACACACTCGTGGACTCTGGGATTCCCTATCTCTCACACAAACTCGGGTACACTCTTGGATTCCCTATCTCTCACACACACTCGTGGCTCTGGGAATCCCTATCTCTCACACACACTCGGGGACTCTGGGATTCCCTATCTCTCACACACACACTCGGGGACTGTGTGGGATTCCCAATCTCTCACACACACTCAGGGATTCCCTATCTCTCAGACACACTCGAGGACACCCTGGGATTCCCTATCTCTCACACACACTCGGGGACTCTGGGATTCCCTATCTCTCACACACACGCGGGGACTCTCTGGGATTCCCTATCTCTCACACACACACTCGGGGACTGTGTGGGATTCCCAATCTCTCACACACACTCAGGGATTCCCTATCTCTCAGATACACTCGAGGACACTCTGGCATTCCCTATCTCTCACACACACTCGGGGTCTCTGGCATTCCCTATCTCTCACACACACTCGGGGACACTCTGGGAATCCCTATCTCTCACACACACTCGGGGACACTCTGGGATTCCTTATCTCTCTCACACACTTGGGGACTATGTGGGATTCCCTATCTCTCACACATACACGGCGACACTTGGAAATCCCTATCTCTCACACACACACGGGGACTCTCTGGAAATCCCTATCTCTCACACACACTCGGGAACTCTCTGGGAATCCCTATCTCTCACACACACTCGGGGAATCTCTGGGATTCCCTATCTCTCACACACACTCGTGCACTCTCTGGGATTCCCTATCTCTCACACACACTCGGGGATTCCCTCTCTCTCACACACACACTCGGGGATTCCCTCTCTCTCTCTCACACACTCGGGGATTCCCTCTCTCTCTCACACACACTCGGGGATTCCCTCTCTCTCACACACACACACTCGGGGATTCCCTGTCTCTCACACACACTCGGGCATTCCCTATCTCTCACACACACTCGGGGACACTCAGGGATTCGCAATCTCTCACACATACACGGCGACACTTGGAAATCCCTATCTCTCACACACACACGGGGACTCTCTGGAAATCCCTATCTCTCACACACACTCGGGAACTCTCTGGGAATCACTATCTCTCACACACACTCGGGGAATCTCTGGGATTCCCTATCTCTCACACACACTCGGGGACTCTCTGGGATTCCCCCAATCTCTCACACACACTCAGGGATTCCCTATCTCTCAGA
>NW_025209337.1:7037-10031 GCF_004010195.1 Chiloscyllium plagiosum | reverse complement strand
CCATCTCTCACACACACGCGGGGACACTCTGGGATTCTATCACACACGCTCGGGAACACTCTGGGATTCCCTATCTCTCACACACACTCGGGGACTCTCTGTGATTCTATCACACACCCTCGGGAACACTCTGGGATTCCCTATCTCTCACACACACTCGGGGACTCTCTGTGATTCTATCACACACCCTCGGGAACACTCTGGGATTCCCTATCTCTCACACACACTCGGGGACTCTCTGTGATTCTATCACACACCCTCGGGAACACTCTGGGATTCCCTATCTCTCACAGACACTCGGGGACAATCTGGGATTCCCTATCTCACACACACTCAGGGACTCTCTGGGATTCCCGATCTCTCACACACACTCGGGGACACTCTGGGATTCCCTCACACACATCGGGGACTCTCTGGGATTCCCTATCTCTCACACACACTTGGGGATTCCCTATCTCTCACACACACTCGGGGACACTCTGGGATTCCCGATCTCTCACACACACTCGGGGACACTCTGGGATTCCCTCACACACACTCGGGGACTCTCTGTGATTCTATCACACACCCTCGGGAACACTCTGGGATTCCCTATCTCTCACAGACACTCGGGGACAATCTGGGATTCCCTATCTCACACACACGCAGGGACTCTCTGGGATTCCCGATCTCTCACACACACTCGGGGACTCTCTGGGATTCCCTATATCTCACACACACTCGGGGACACTCTGGGATTCACTCACACACACTCCGGGTCTCCCACGCTCTCACCCACTCTCTCACACACACTCTGGGATTCCGTCTCTCTCACCCACTCTGGGATTCCCTCTCTCTCACACACACGGGGACACTCTGAGATTCCCTATCTCTCTCACACACTCGGGGACACTCTGGGATTCTCCATCTCTCACACACACGCGGGGACACTCTGGGATTCTATCACACACTCTCGGGAACACTCTGGGATTCCCTATCTCTCACACACACACGGGGACACTCTGGGATTCCCTATCTCACACACGCTCGGGGACTCTCTGGGATTCCCTATCTCTCACACACACTTAGGGACACTCTGGGATTCCTTATCTCTCAGACACACTCGGGGATTTCCTATCTCTCACACACACTCGAGGACTCTCTGGGATTCTCTCTCACACACGCGAGGACTCTCAGGGATTCTCTCACACACTCTCGGGGATTCCCTACATCTCACACAGTCGGGGACTCTCTGGGATTCTCTCTCACACACTCGGGGACTTTCTGGGATTCCCGATGTCTCACACAAACACGATGACGCTCGGGGATTCCCTATCTCTCACACACACTCGGGGACGCTCTGAGATTCCCTCTCTCTCACACACACTCTGGGATTCCCTATCTCTCACACACACTCGGGGACACTCTGGGAATCCCTATCGCTCACACACACTCGGGGACACTCTGGGATTCCCTATCTCTCACACACACTCGTGACACTCTGGGATTCCCTATCTCTCACACACACTTGGGGACTCTCGCGGATTCCCTATCTCTCACACACACTCGGGGACTCTGGGATTCCCTATCTCTCACACACACTCGGGGACTCTCTGGGATTCCCTATTCTCACACACACTCGGGGACTATGTGGGATTCCCTATCTCTGACACACACTCGGGGACACTCTGGGAATCCCTATCTCTCACACACACTGGGAGACACTCTGGAAATCCCTATCTCTCACACACACTCGGGGACTCTGTGGGATTCCCTATCTCTCACACACACTCGGGGACTCCGGGATTCCCTATCTCTCACACACACTCGGGGACTCTGGGATTCCCTATCTCTCACACACACTCGGGGACTCTGGGAATCCCTATCTCTCACACACACTCGGGGACTCTCTGGGATTCCCTATTCTCGCACACACTCGGTGACTATGTGGGATTCCCTGTCTCTCACACACACTCGGGGACACTCTGGGAATCCCTATCTCTCACACACACTGGGGGACACTCTGGGAATCCCGATCTCTCACACACACTCGGGGACTCTGTGGGATTCCCTATCTCTCACACACACTCAGGGACATTCTGGGAATCCCTATCTCTCACACACACTCGGGGAAACTCTGGGAATCCCTATCTCTCACATACACTCGGGGAAACTCTGGGAATCCCTATCTCTCACATACACTCGGGGATTCCCGCTCTGTCACCCACTCTGGGATTTCCGCTCTCACACACACTCTGGGATTCCCTCTCTCACACACACTCTGGGATTCCCTTCTCTATCACCCACTCTTGGATTCCCTCTCTCACACACACACTGGGAATCCCTTCTCTCTCACCCATTCTGGTATTCCCTCTCTCACACACAATCTGTGATTCCCTCTCTCTCACACACACACTGGGATTCCCTATCTCTCTCACACACACGCGGGGACACTCTCGGATTCCCTATCTCTCACACACACTCGGGACTCTCTGGGATTCCCTATATATCGCACACACTCGGGAGCTCTCTCGGATTCCCTATCTCTCAGACACACTCGGGGACTCTCTGGGATTCCCTATCTCTCTCACACACTCGGGGATTCTCTGGGATTCACTATCTCTCACACACACTCGGGGATTCCCTCTCTCACACACACACTCGGGAACTCTCTGGGATTCACTATCTCTCACACACTCTCGGGAACTCTCTGGGATTCACCATCTCTCACACACACTCGGGGACAGTCTGGGATTCCCTCTCTCACGCACACTCGGGGATTCCCTATGTCTCACACACACTCGGGGACACGCTGGGATTCCCAATCTCTCACTCATCCTCGGTCATTCCCTATCTCTCACACACACTCGGGGACAGTCTGGGATTCCCTCTCTCACACATACTCGGGGATTCCCTATCTCTCACACACACTCGGGGAGAGTTTCGGATTCCCTCTCTCACACACACTCGTGGATTCCCTATCTCTCACACACACTCGGGGACTCTCTGGGATTC
>NW_025209337.1:2636-3385 GCF_004010195.1 Chiloscyllium plagiosum | reverse complement strand
ACACTCTGGGATTCCCTATCTCTCACACACACTCGGGGATTCCCTATCTCTCACACAGACTCGGGGACTCTCTGGGATTCTCTTACACACACTCGAGGACTCTCTGGGATTCCCTTTCTGTCACACACACTCGGGGACACTCTGGGATTCCCTATCACTCACACACACTCCGGGGCAATCTGGGATTCTCTAACACACACTCGGGGACTCTCTGGGATTCCCGATCTCTCACACACACTCGGGGACACTCTGGGATTCCCTATCACTCACACACACTCGGGACACTCTGGGATTCTCTATCTCTCACACACACTCGGGGACACTCTGGGATTCTATCACACACTCTCGGGGACACTCTGGGATTCCCTATCTCTCACACAGACTCGGGGACCCTCTGGGATTCCCTATCTCTCTCACACGCTCGGGGACTCTCTGGGATTGACTATATCTCACACACACTCAGGGACACTCTGGGATTCCCTATCTCTCACACACACTCGAGGATTCCCTATCTCTCACACAGACTCGGGGACTCTCTGGGATTCTCTTACACACACTCGAGGACTCTCTGGGATTCCCGATCTCTCACACACGTTCGGCGACGCTCTGGGATTCCCTATCTCTCACACACATTCGGGGACGCTCTGAGATTCCTGAAGAAGGGCCTGTGCCCGAAACGTCGAATCTCCTGTGCCCTGGATGCTGCCTGACCCGCTGTGCTGTTCCAGCAATAAAGTTTCAACTTTGAT
>NW_025209337.1:1773-2569 GCF_004010195.1 Chiloscyllium plagiosum | reverse complement strand
TCCCTATCTCTCACACACACTCGGGGACTCTCTGGGCTTCCCTATCTCTTACACACACTCGGGGATTCTCTGGGATTCACTATCTCTCACACACACTCGGGGATTCCCTCTCTCACACACACACTCGGGAACTCTCTGGGATTCACTATCTCTCACACACACTCGGGAACTCTCTTGGATTCCTTATCTCTCTCACACACTCGGGGACATTCTGGAAATCCCTATCTCTCACACACACACGGGGACACTTGGAAATCCCTATCTCTCTCACACACACGGGGACTCTCTGGAAATCCCTATCTCTCACACACACTCGGGGACTCTCTGGGATTCCCTATCTCTCATACACACTCTGGGAATCTCTGGGATTCTATACCACACTCGGGGACATTCTGGGATTCCCTATCTCTCACACACACTCAGGGCATCCCAGAGAGTCCCCGAGTGTGTGTGAGAGATAGGGAATCCCCATCTCTCACAAACACTTGGGGACATTCTGGGATTCTATCACACACACTCGGGGGCACTCTGGGATTCCCTCTCTCTTACACACACTCGGGGATTCCCTCTCTCACACACACACTCGGGGATTCCCTCTCTCTCACATACACACTCGAGGATTCCCCCTCTCTCACACACACACTCGGGGATTCCCTCTCTCTCACACACACACTCGGGGATTCCCTGTCTCTCTCACACATACTCGGGGATTCCCTCTCTCTCTCACACACACTCGGGGATTCCCTCTCTCTCTCACACACTCCCGGCGATTCCCTATCTCTCACACACACCCAGG
>NW_025209337.1:0-1593 GCF_004010195.1 Chiloscyllium plagiosum | reverse complement strand
ACTCGGGGACTCTCTGGGATTCCCTATCTCTGACACACTCGGGGACACTCTGGGATTCCCTATCTCTCACACACCCTCGGGAACAATCTGGGATTCCCTCTCTCACACACAATCTGCGATTCCCTCTCTCTCACACAGACACTGGGATTCCCTATCTCTCTCACACACACGCGGGGACACTCTCGGATTCCCTATCTCTCACACATACTCGGGGACTCTCTGGGATTCCCTATATATCGCACACACTCGGAAACTCTCTCGGATTCCCTATCTCTCACACACACTCGGGACTCTCTGGGATTCCCTATCTCTCACACACACTCGGGGATTCTCTGGGATTCACTATCTCTCACTCATCCTCGGGCATTCCCTATCTCTCACACACACTCGGGGACAGTCTGGGATTCCCTCTCTCACGCACACTCGGGGATTCCCTATCTCTCACACACACTCGGGGACAGTTTTGGATTCCCTCTCGCACACACACTCGTGGATTCCCTACGTCTCACACACACTCGGGGACTCTCTGGGATTCCCTATCTCTGACACACTCGGGGACACTCTGGGATTCCCTATCTCTCACACACACTCGGGGAATCTCTGGGATCCCCTATCTCTCACACACACTCTAGGACTCTCTGGGATTCCCTATCTCTGACACACTCGGGGACACTCTGGGATTCCCTATCTCTCACACACACTCGGGGAATCTCTGGGATTCCCTATCTCTCACACACCCTCGGGAACAGTCTGGGATTCCCTCTCTCACACATACTCGGGGATTCCCTATCTCTCGCACACACTCGGGGACTCTCTGGGATTCCCCATCTCTGACACACTCAGGGACACTCTGGGATTCCCTGTCTCTCACACACACTCGAGGACTCTCTGGGATTCCCGATCTCTCACACACACTCGGGGACGCTCTGGGATTCCCTATCTCTCTCACACGCTCGGGGACTCTCTGGGATTCCCTATTTCTCACACACACCCAGGGACACTCCGGGATTCCTTACCTCTCACACACACTCGGGGATTCCCTATCTCTCACACAGACTCGGGGACTCTCTGGGATTCTCGCACACACACTCGAGGACTCTCTGGGAATTCCGATCTCTCGCACACGCTTGTGGACGCTCTGGGATTTCCCTATCTCTCACACACACTCGGGGACGCTCTGAGATTCCCTGTCTCTCACATACACTCGGGGATTCCCTATCTCTCACACACACTCGGGGACACTCTGGGAATCCCTATCTCTCACACACTCTCGGGGACCTTCTGGGATTCCCTATCCCATACACACACACTTGGAGACTCTCGCGGATTCCCTATCTCTCACACACACTCGTTGACTCTGGGATTCCCTATCTCTCACACACACTCGGGGACTCTGGGATTCCCTATCTCTCACACACACTCGGGGACTCTCTCGGATTCCCTATCTCTCACACACACACTCGGGGACTATGTGGGATTCCCAATCTCTCAAACACACTCGGGGACACTCTGGGAATCCCTGTCGCTCACACATACTCGGGGACACTCTGGGAATCCCTATCTCTCACACACACTCGGTGATTACCTCTCTCT
>NW_025209336.1:13895-16352 GCF_004010195.1 Chiloscyllium plagiosum | reverse complement strand
TGGATGAGGGTGTAGGACGATGGGTTAGTAAATTTGTGGATGACACAAGGTTGGTGGAGTTGTAGGTAGTGCTGAAGGATGTTGCAGGTTACAGAGGGACATAGATAAGCTGCAGAGTTGGGCTGAGAGGTGGCAAATGGAGTTTAATGTGGAAAAGTGTGAGGTGATTCACTTTGGAAAGAGCAACAGGAATGCAGAGTACTGGGCTAACGGTAAGTGTAGTGTAGATGAACAAAGAGACCTCAGTGTCCATGTACACAGATCCCTGCAAGTTGCCACCCAGGTTGGTAGGGCTGTTAAAAAGGCATACGGTGTGTTAGCTTTTATTGAGCTTTGGAACCATGAGGTCATGCTGCAGCTGTACAAAACTCTGGTGCGGCCGCACTTGGAGTATTTCATACAGTTCTGGTCACCGCTTTATAGGAAGGATGTGGAAGCTTTGGAAAGGGTTCAGAGGAGATTTAAGACCATGAGACATAGAAGTGTAAGTAAGGCCATTCGGCCCATCGGGTCCACTCTGCTATTCAGTCATGGCTGATGGGCATTTCAACGCCACTTACCCGCACTCTCCCTGTATTCCTTAATTCTTTGCAAGATTAAGAATTTATCAATCTCATCAAGACATTTAACATCCCTGCCTCCACAACACTCCGTGGCAGTGAATTCCACAGGCCCACCACTCTCTGGCTAAAGAAATGTCTCCTCATTTCCGTTCTAAACTGACCCCCTTTAATTCTACGCTGTGCCCATGGGGTCCTAGTCTCCTCACCTGACGGAAACAACTTCCCAGCATCCACCCTTTCTAAGCCATACATTATCTTGTAAGTTTCTATTACATCGCCCCTCAATCTTCTAAACTCCAATGAATACAATCCCAGGATCCTCAGCCGTTCCTCATATGTTAGACCTACCATTCCAGGGATCATCCATGTGAATCTCCGCTGGACACGCTCCAGTGCCAGTATGTCCTTCCTGAGGTGTGGGGACCAAAACTGGACACAGTACTCCAAATGGGGCCTAACCAGAGCTTTATAAAGTCTCAGTAGCACAACAGTGCTTTTATATTCCAACCCTCTTGAGATAAATGACAACATTGCATTTGCTTTCTTAATCACGGACTCAACCTGCATGTTTACATTTAGAGAATCCTGGAGTAGCACTCTCATATCCCTTTGTACTTTGGCTTTATGAATTTTCTCACCGTTTAGAAAGTAGTCCATGCTTGTATTCTTTTTTCCAAAGTGCAAGACCTCGCATTTGCACACATTGAATTCCATCAGCCATTTCCTGGACCACTCTCCCAAACTGTCTAGATCCTTCTGCAGCCTCCCCACCTCCTCAGAACTACCTGTGTGTCCACCTAACTTCGTATCATTGGCAAACTTCACCAGAATGTCCCCAGTCCCTTCTGCGGCCCCAACACTGAACCCTACGGGACACCACTTGTCATTAGCTGCCATTCCAAAAATGAACCTTTTATCCCAACTCTCTGCCTTCTGTCAGACAGCCAATCCTCAATCAACGCCAGGAGCTCACCTCGAACACCATGGGCCCTCACCTTACTCAGCAGCCTCCTGTGAGGCACCTTATCAAAGGCCTTTTGGAAGTCTAGATAGATAACATGCACTGGGTTTCCCTGGTCTAACCTACTTGTTACATCTTCAAAGAATTCTCACAGGTTTGTCAGGCACGACCTCCCCTTACTAAATCCATGTTGACTTGTTCTAATCTGACCCTGAACATCCAAGAATTTAGAAATCTCATCCTTAATGATGGATTCTAGAATTTTACCTACAACCGAGGTTAGACTAATCGGCCTATACTTTTCCATCTTTTGATTTAATCCTTTCTTGAACAAGGGGGTAACAACAGCGATTTTCCAATCATTTGGGACTTTCCCTGACCCCAGTGAGTTTTGAAACATTACAACCAACGTGTCCACTATTTCTTCAGCCACCTCCCTCAGAACTCTAGGATGCAGCCCATCGGGGCCAGGAGATATATCAGTTTTTAGACCTTTTAGCTTTTCTCACACTTTCTCTTTTGTAATGGCCACCATACTCAACTCTGCCCCCTGACTCTCCTTAACTGTTGGGATATTACTCATGTCTTCCACTGGGAAGACTGACACAAAGTACTTATTAAGTTCATCAGTTATTTCCTGATCTCCCATCACCAGCCTTCCTGCATCAGTTTGAAGCGGCCCAATTTCTACTTTTGCCTCTCGTTTGTTTCTTATGTATTGAAAGAAACTCTTACTATTATTTCTAATATTACTGGCTAGCCTACCTTCATATTTGATCCTCTCCTTCCTTATTTCTCTCTTTGTTATCCTCTGTTTGTTTTTGTAGCCTTCCCAATCTTCTGATTTCCCAGTGCTCTTGGCCACTTTATAGGCTCTCTCTTTTTCTGTGATACATTCCCTGAGTTCCTTCGTCAGCCATGGCTGTCTAATCC
>NW_025209336.1:0-13246 GCF_004010195.1 Chiloscyllium plagiosum | reverse complement strand
CACCGTCTGTACCACCGTCTGTACCACCGTCTGTACCACCGTCTGTACCACCGTCTGTACCACCGTCTGTAGCACCATCTGCAGCACCGTCTGTAGCACCGTCTGTACCACCGTCTGTACCACCGTCTATACCACCGTCTGTACCATCGTCTGCAGCACTGTCTGCAGCACCGTCTGCAGCACCGTCTGTACCACCGTCTGTAGCACCGTCTGCAGCACTGTCTGCAGCACTGTCTGTACCACCGTCTGTACCACCGTCTGTACCACCGTCTGTAGCACCATCTGCAGCACTGTCTGCAGCACTATCTGTACCACCGTCTGTACCACCGTCTGTACCATCGTCTGCAGCACCGTCTGCAGCACCGTCTGTACCACCGTCTGCACCACCGTCTGCACCACCGTCTGCAGCACCGTCTGTACCACCGTCTGTAGCACCGTCTGCAGCACTGTCTGTACCACCGTCTGTACCACCGTCTGTAGCACCATCTGCAGCACCGTCTGCAGCACCGTCTGTACCACCGTCTGCAGCACCATCTGCAGCACCGTCTGTAGCAACACCTGCAGCACCGTCTGTACCACCGTCTGTAGCACTATCTCTACCACCGTCTGTACCACCGTCTGCAGCACCGTCTGTACCACCGTCTGTAGCACCGTCTGTAGCACCATCTGCAGCACTGTCTGTACCACCGTCTCTACCACTGTGTCCTCAATTACACCCAGAAACTCCTGCCATTGTTGCTCTACTGTCTTCCCGCTAGGCTCTGCTTCCAGTCAATCTTTGTCAGCTCCCCTCTCATGCCCCTGTAATTATCTTTATCTAACAGTAACACCATTACATCTGGTTTTACCTTCTCTCTTTCAAATTGCAGCCTGAACTCCACCATATTATGATCACTGCCTCCTAAGTGTTCCCTTACTTTAAGATCTTTTATAAAGTCTGGCTCATTGCATAGCACTAAGTCCAGAATAGCCTGCTCCCTTGTGGGCTCCATCACAAGCTGATCCAAAAAGCCATCCTGTAAGCATTCCATGAATTCGCTTTCTTTGGATCCACTGGCAACATTATTCACCCAGTCCACCTGCATATTGGACTCCCCCTGGTCACCATGACCTTACCTTTCTGACATGCCCTATCTATTCCCTGGTACATTTACTAGGAGGTTGCCTGCTATGGAGGGAAGGTCTTATGAAGAAAGATTAAGGGACTTGAGGCTGTTTTTGTTAGAGAAGGTTGAGAGGTGACTTAATAAGATAATCAGAGGGTTAGATAGGGTGGACAGTGAGAGCCTTTTTCCTTGAATTGCGATGGCGAGCACGAGGGGGCATAGCTTTAAATTGAGGGGTGATAGATATAGGACAGACGTCAGGGAGGTGGTTTCTTTACTCAGAGAGTAGTAGGGGCGTGGAATGCTCTACCTGCAGCAGGAGTAGACTCACCGACGTTAAGGGCATTTAAATGGTCATTGGATAGACTTATGGATGAGAATAGGATAGTGTTGGATTGATGGGCTTCAGATTGGTTCCACAAGTCGGCACAACATTGAGGGGTGAAGGGCCTGTACTGCGCTGGAATGTTTTATGCTCTAACACAAAAACATTGGCTGTAGTGGATAGTGTTGAGGATATTTGGAAGCTCCACAATGATATAGATGGGTTGGAGTGGGCAGGAAAGTGGCAGATGGAGTTTAACTCTGATAAGTGTGATGTAATGTGTGATGTAATTTAGCTGTGTTGACTATCAAGAGAGTAAGGCAAGGCTGGATAGTCATTACCTTCGTGCTATCGGTTGATGTAGTTTATACGGATTTCAGCGAAGCCTTTGACAAGGTCCCAAATGGGAGACTGCTTGAGAAGGCTAAAGCATGGAACTGGGCAAACCTTGGCAAGATGGATCAAAAACTAGCAACACAAAGGGTAGTGGTAGGCGGCTGTTTGTGTGACTGGAGACTGGTGTCAGCAGTGTACCACCAGGAGCAGTGCACCGGGACCCTTATTGTTTGTTATGTACAGAAATGATACAGATTGGGGGGGGGGGATGGAATGTTAAGTTAGTAAATGACACCAAGATTGGTGGAGTGGTTAATAATGAAGATGGTGGTTGTGGGTTACAGGAAGAAACAGGTGGGTTGGTCGGATGGGCAGACCAGTGGTAAATGGTATTTAATCCTGATAAATGTGAGGTAATACACTTTGGAAGTAGTAACAAGATGAGGGTGTATTTAATGTATGGCAGGACACTAGGTAGCTTAGAACAACAGAGGGAGCTTAGAGTGAAGTCGGCTAAGCATGTGAATAGGATAATTAAGGCGTATGGGACACTTGCTTTCATCAGCCTTGGCATTAAAATATAACAGCGAGCCGAGAAAGTTAGAGTTGCACAAAGCGTTGGTTAGGCCACAACTGGAGGACTGCGTTCAGTTCTGGGCACCTTCCTACAGGAAGGATGTGATAGCACTGGAGGGGATTACAGAGGAGGTTCACCAGGATGTGAAAAACACTAAGTGCAGATGCTGTAAATCAGAAACAAAAAACAGAAGTTGCTGAAAAAGCTCAGCAGGTCTGAAGAGAAATCAAAGTTCGAACTTCCTCAGAACTCTACGTTGTAGACCCGAAACATTAACTCTGATCTCTCTCCACAGATGCTGCCAGACCTGCTGAGGTTTTCCAGCGATTTCTGGTTTTGTTCACCAAGATGTGCCTGGGATGGAGAAACGGATCTATAAGACCACCCTAGACGGGATTGGATTGGCTTGGATTGTTTTGTTTAGCACAGAGCGACAGAGGGGGAAACATGATTGAGATGTGTATGATAGGATAGATAGAGAGCAGCTGATCCCCTTGGTTGAGGGGTCAATCACAAGGGGGCATAGTTTTAGGATAAGGGGTAGGGGATTCAGAGAAAACTTCACTCAGCGGGTCGCAGGAATCTGGAATGCACTGCCTGGGAAGGTAGGAGAGGATGGAAGGCTTTTGAATGAGTATTTCAAATATTGTGATGTTCACGTGCTGGTATTGGACTGGGGTGGACAAAGTCAGAAGTCACATGACACAGATTACAGTCCTTACTTTTTGTAACACGTAACACAAAGGAGCAGTGCTCCAAAAACGTGGGATTTCAAATAAACCTGCTGGACTACAACCAGACTTCTGATTTCAAATATCGTAACATTCAAAGATATGGGACAAGTGCAGGAAATTGAAATTAGCACATCTTTAGTGGCAGTTATGTTGGTGCAGACTTGATGGGCCGAAGGGCCTTTTCTATGCTGTATGAATCTACACAATATGGGACCCTGCTGTGTGCAAATTGGTGGCTGCATGTCCTACATTGATAACACTTCAGGTAGACTCGATGGGGGTGAACGACATTATGGAAAGGAAAGCTCTGAGGTTTATATTTAGAGAGGAACAAGCTGTACTGGTTTCAGCTTCAATGTCATCATTAACAACATGAAGAGTTTATCCAGGAGCAGGGAGGAGCCAACTGAGGTGTGACTCACTGTCTCCTCTGACGTGTGGCACTGCAATGACAGGGTGCAGGTAGCAAAGGGTAAGCCCATCCTGTGTCACACATTCCAACACAGCCACATGTGACGTCATGATACCACATAGGGGCAGCGTCCTGACTCTCTCCCAACAGGAGGCAGGTCTACACCCCCAGTCACCTTCAGTAAAACTAAAAGGAACTGGACTAAGACCCAAATCTTGCTCTTTAAACGTTTGCTCCCAGGCCCATGTTTCAAGGGCTTTGACACTATTACTCGATCAATTTTCAACAGAAAGCCTGTAGGGGAACGTGGACGGGAGTGAGATTAATTAGCCAGTTTCTTCAAAGAACTAGAATCAATCAAAAGGGCTGAAGAGCCTCCTCGGTATTGTGCCATTCTGTGAATCTCTGGAAGGGGGATTTTCAGATGGAAACGGGCTGAGTGTGAACAGCAGGATGGAGAAGAAAATTTTCCTCACAGGTCACTCTGTCACCATAAACAGCTCCACTGGTAATCAGAGGCACCCTCACCCAGTGATACCATTAATATCCAAGGTCTTTTCCCTGGGGTGGGGGTGTCCAAAACCACAGGGCATGGGTTTAGGGTGAGGGGGGGGAAGATTTAAAAGGGACCTAAGGGGCAACTTATTTTTAATGCAGAGGGTGGTGCATGTATGGAATGAGCCTGCTAGAGGCAGGAGTAGATGCAAGTTCAATTACAACATTTAAATGACATCTGGCAGGTGTATGAATAGGAAGGGTTTACAGCGCTATGGGCCAAACACAGGCAAATGGGACTAGTTCAATTTAGGGAAACAGGTCAGCATAGACACGTTGAGCCGAAGGGTCTGTTTCTGTACTGTATGACTCTCTAAACCTCCCAACACAAATCCCCTCACCCATCCCCTCAGACCCCCAACACTCCCCCACCACCCCATACACACACTGACACCTCTCACACAGCCAAGATCTCACTTACACCATCAAACGGCACGTAGTATAGCATCATTAATATCATAAAACTCTGCAAGGTGTGTCACAGGAATGTTACAAAGCAAAAGCCTCACGCTGCATTACAAAACAAAATATTTGGGCTGATCGCCCAGACCTTGATAAAAGTTAGTTGTGGGGAGTGTCTTGAGGAGGAGAGTGAGGGTTAGGGAGGGGATTCCTGAGTATGGGGCCTAGACTGGAGAGGACATGGCTTTGAGTGGAGCAGTGATGGAGATCACAAACATGTTATAAAAATGCAAGTTTCGTCAACAGATAGTAATCCCCTAGGTCCCAAATCCTACCCAGGGAACCCAGACAGCAGCTGCAATTACCACAAAGCCACACACTCATGCTCTCACTCTCCCCTACACACACCCACACTCAATTACACTCGTGCACACTCATATGTCTGTTCACACTCACATACACTTCCCCACCGTGAGCAGGAGACCGCCCTCACTAACATGGTGAGGGTTACCCACAGCAACAATATTACATATTGTTAAAGGAGATGGGAAAAACTCAATTCACCCTTCTCCCTAATCCCCTCATCACACATTCCTGATATTAATGTAGCCATGGTAACAATCTGTTATCATTGTAGATTAATACACATTCCAGAAGCTTCTCTCTCCCTCACACACCTTTGTGTACATAAAGCAATTAATGCCATCAGCTCAAAGCAGTCATAAACATAAACTCTGTCCCTCGCATTCGTTCTCTCGCGCTCTCTCTCTCTTTCATGCCCTTTCCCTGGCCCTCACTCTATTGATGGGAATTACTTGTACAGCACTGTGTATGAACTCCCAGTTAACCTTCGATTCAACAGATACGCTCTGACCACCATTTGGTCATTTGTCTTAAATACCCTCAGGATCAAACAGTGTCTAGTACAGTCTTTGGAAGTTGTTAGTACGTTGAAGGAATGGTCAATTAGATTAGATTAGATTAGATTACAGTGTGGAAACAGGCCCTTCGGCCCAACAAGTCCACACCGACCCGCCGAAGCGCAACCCACCCATACCCCTACATTTACCCCTTACTTACCTAACACTACGGGCAATTTAGCATGGCCAATTCACCTGACCTGCACATCTTTGGACTGTGGGAGGAAACCGGAGCACCCGGAGGAAACCCACGCAGACACGGGGAGAACGTGCAAACTCCACACAGTTAGTCGCCTGAGGTGGGAATTGAACCCGGGTCTCTGGCGCTGTGAGGCAGCAGTGCTAACCACTGGGCCACCATGCTGCCCACAAATAGATATTGATGTGGCTGAGGGAAGGATTGTCCTTTTTGCTGACCCTCCAGTTGGCCATCAAGGACATGGCTGAATTCTCTCTCAGAATTGCCATGAGGAAATCCTGAGATTTCGCCCCCTGCCACACAACCAGACTCCCCGTGGCCCTGTGTCAACCCTCTGCTTCAGGGTGGAGTTTGCTCCATCACAAAGCCTATTCGGTAAACAAAACCAGCTCCAATCTGGAGCAAATACCAGGGAACTGTAACTCCCACAGGTTAGAGTTGCATTGTAAGGCTCTCCCAGAATTCATCAGCCTTTCCTTCAATCCTTGCACTCTGATTGTATTCACTCAGGGCCCACTGGAAGCCTGGGGCTTGTTTATTGACTCCCTCAGCCTCCCACAGTCCAGGGGTGGATTAGCCACAGTAAAAGGGATAAGGTGGTACGTCTAGGTGAGGTGCTCTTCAGAGAGTCCATGCAGAAGTCGGAAGAATCGAGAGAATCCTGGGTCTAGCTGCTGGAATGAGGCAAGCAGTCAATATGGTCCACTGTTCACTGCATGAGTCCATAAAGCTGGGTGTGAATAGTGTCCCGTGTTGGCCAAGCTGGTAGGGAGTCTCAGGACATAACACAAAGGGGTTTTATGAAGTCACTGCAGGAATTTCCCAAACCCAGCAATCGGGATCTCAAATTCTGCAACTCTCAACCCTCCAGGAGAATCCCCAGTTCATAGATTAGATTAACTTACAGTGTGGAAACAGGCCCTTCGGCCCAACAAGTCCACACCGACCCGCCGAAGCGCAACCCACCCATACCCATTCCCCTACATTTACCCCTTCACCTAACACTACGGGCAATTTAACATAATCCCACTGGACACTGTTTGATCCTGAGCGTAGTGTTCAGGGTCTGGGTGGGTTGCGCTTCGGTGGGTCGGTGTGGACTTGTTGGGCTGAAGGGCCTGTTTCCACACTAAGTAATCTAAAAAAAACCTTGTCCAGTTGTTAAAGACAATGCACTTGTTAGTTTTAAAGAGGGGGAAAGGCTAAGGTTCCAAGGGGTTAGTCATGGTGGATGGTGAAACGGGAGACTTGAATGACAATGCACAGTGTAAAATTCAGCGGCATTCCATCCACAACAGCAATGGAGGCTGTTTTCTCTCTCAGAAAGTGACTCATCTTTGGAGCTCCCTTCCCTAGACAGTAGTGAAGGCAAAGGCATTGAATACATTGGAGGGGTAGGGAGTTGAAGCTTTCACGAATGATGGAGTGCAAGCTTATTACTCACACCTACAAGGGCTTCTCCCAGTTTGTATTTTGAATTTTCAGCGTCAAAAGGTGTAAAGTTGGAAAAGCAGAGCAGGTCAGGCAGCATCTCAGGAGCAGGAGAATCAACATTTCAAGCAAAAGTCCTTCATCAGGAAGGTGGAGGGGAGGGAAGAGGACTGAGAGATAAATAGGAGGGTGGGGTGGGCGGGGGGTAGCTGGGAAGGTGAGAGATACAGTGGGAGGTGAAGGTGAGAGGTCGGACAGGAGGGTGGAGCAGATCGGTGGGAAGGAAGATGGGAAGGTAGGACAGGCAATGAGGGCAGTGCCAAGTTGGAGGGTTGGATCTGGGATGAGGGAGGGGGAGGGGAGATTTGGAAACTGGTGAAGTCGATGCCGTGTGACTGAAAGGTCCCAAGGCGAAAGACGAAGGTGTCCTTCCTCCAATTGGCGAGTGGCTTTGATTCGCCGGGGAGGGAAGCCGGTCTTTGGTGAAAGTGTGTGGGGGACCGCGATGGGGGCTGAAGTGGTTGGCCACAGGGCGGCGGGGTTGTTTGGTGCGTTTGTTCCTTGAACCTCTCCACAAGTTGGCGTCCCTGATGTAGAGGAGACCACATCAAGAGTAACAGATGCAGTAGGTGAGATGGATGGATGTGCAGGAAAATCTTCGCCAGATTTAAAATGATCCCTTAGGCCAATGGTCGAGGATGGGGGGGGGGGTTCTCTCATTTCCTCCATTTTGAATTTCCAGTCGCCAGTGTTTTGGTTTTTGTTCATAGGAGAAATTTCTTTTTAATGCTTTCTCAGAATGTGGGTGTCACTGGACTGGACAATGTTCAGCACCCACCCTGAGCTGCCCTGGAGACAGTGGCAGTTGGTGAGCCCTGACAGAGAGCACTGTATTAGAACAAGTCAGAACAAGACAATGTGAACTAGCTAAGTACCACAAACCAAGGCACTAAAGCAAGGCTCCGAGTGAGAGTGTGGAATTGAAGGAAATGAGTATTAGAGAGAAAACAGTGCTGGGGAGTTTAATGGGATTGAAGGCTGACAGATCACCAAGGCCTAATAATGTACATCCCAGAGTACTAAAGGAAGTGGCCCAGAAAATATTGGATACATTTCTGATCACCTTCCAAAATTCTACAGACTCTGGAGCAATTCCTACAGATTGGAGGATGGAAAATACAACCCCAAAATTCATAGAGGGAGAGAAAACACAGAATTACTGACCAGTTAGCCTATCAATGGGGAGAATGCTGGAGTCTGCAATAAAAGACATGACAACAAAATTTGGAAAGCACTAATGGGATTGGACAAAGTCAGCGTGGGTTTATAAAAGGCAAATCATGATGAACAAACTGACTGTTGTTTGAGGCTGTAACTAGTCGCCTAGACAAGGGAGAGCCAGTGGGTGTGGTGTCTCCGAAGAGTTTTGATAAGGTTTCTCATCAGAGGGAAGTGGGTAAAGGTAAAGTCCATGGGATGGGAGTAATGTATGAGCACGGATTGAGAATTGGAAACAGACAGGAAACCGAGAATGAGAATAAATGGGAGGTTTCCCTGAGTGACAGGCTTGACTCGTGAGGGCCATGTTTCAGCCTCAGCTGTTCACAATAAACAACAACAATCTGGATCAGGGAACCAAATGCAGCCGTTCCCAATTTGCTGAGAACATAAACCGGGCAGGATTGTGAGGAGCATGCAAGGAGGCTTCACAGAGATTGAGACAAGCTGAGTGAATGGGCAAGCAGCTTATTGTGATGTTATATCCTTCATTGTGGAAAACACAAAGGAAGAGTGTTATTTAAATGGTGTACATCGGCAAGTGTGGATGTACAAAGGGATCTTGGTGGATGTGTAAACCAATGAAAGCAGACAGGCAGGTGCAGCAAGCAATTAGAAAGGCAAATGGTATGTTGGCCTTCATTGTTACAGGATTCGAATTCAATAATCCGGAATGTCTTACTGCAGTTAGACAGGGCCTGGCCAAGACCACACCTGGAGTACTGCATGCGGTTTTGGCCTCTCTCTCCGAGAGAGATATTCTTGCCATAGAGGAAGTGCAGTGGAGCTTCCACTGGGCTGATACCCGGGGATGGTAGGACTGTCCTATGAGGAGAGAGTGGTTTAACTGGGCCTGTATTCACTAGAGTTTCAAAGGATGAGGGGGATCGAGTTAAACATATGATGTTCTAACAGTGCTGGACAGACTAGATACAGGGAGGAAGTTTCCCCCCAGGGTGTGGGATCTACAACCAGGTGTCACAGTCTCAGGATATGGGGTAAGCGATTTAGCACCGAGACAAGGAAACATTACTACACCCAGAGGGTAGTGAACCTGTGGAATGTTCACCTGTGGAAGGCTATGGAGGCGAAGTCACTGAGTTTATACAAGAAAGAGGCCATGCGGATAATGAATGGTGGAGCAGGCTCAACGGGCTGAATGGCCTACTCCCAAACCTTGTCACATTTTACACAACTTAAACAGTTCACCACAACAACTCCACCTATACTCAGGAACTTGGTAGCCAAGCCATTACTGATGCTCCTGGTGCAGGGCAACTGGGCCCTGCACCAGGAGCATCGGGCATACCTGATGATCTTCACCTATTTACTCTGGCTCACAGTCAGGGGGAGAGCCAATCCTGTGGGCCCCACAAACAGGGAGAAACAGCTTCATTCATCCAATCTTCCTCCCTGTCCCAGTTTTCACGGTCTTCAGTCACTAGACAGTGCTCAGGAGCAGGAACCCTGGCCGATCTCTCGATCTCTCACCCAGGGATCACTGGACAGTGCTCAGGAGCAGGAACCCTGGCCGATCTCTCACCCAGGGATCACTGGACAGTGATCAGGAGCAGGCACCCTGGCCGATCTCTCGATCTCTCACCCAGGGATCACTGGACAGTGCTCAGGAGCAGGAACCCTGGCCGATCTCTCACCCAGGGATCACTGGACAGTGATCAGGAGCAGGAACCCTGGCCGATCTCTCGATCTCTCACCCAGGGATCACTGGACAGTGCTCAGGAGCAGGAACCCTGGCCGATTTCCGGAGGTATCCAAGGGAGAGTGAATGATAAGGAGAAGCAGGATGATGCTGAGCAGGTACCTCTGAGTCCTTCGATTGCCTCAGTTCAGAGAGCTCAGAAAGAAACTATACATTGCAGATACAGAAGCAGTAACTGTATTGACTCTAGATAACTAGTGAGTCACCTGTTTAAACATCAGCAGCTCAGGAACAAAATACTGGCCAATCCAGCCTCAGCAGTCCCACTGAGATTGAACCTTCCCATTGCCGTTCAGTACACAGGGTTGCTATTACACTGCACACTCTCGTTAAACAGTGATACATTTTAATTATACAATTCACCACTTCACCCCGTCCTGGCAATCAGCAAATGGACACCCCTGATTTATAAACCAGACAGCTTCACCTAACGAGGCAACCCCTTTACTAAATTATTCAACACCATTCCCCACCCTCTCCATGGCCTAATGTCAATCCCCTCTCTTTAGTGTTGTCAGTCAGCTGTAAGTGAGAGTGTGAGACTGATGTACAGTAAAACCCATAATTACAGAATCCAGACAGCGTGCAAGTCTGTGATCCTGTAGCTGTGTAAATGTTTTGTGGGACCTGGCTCTCTGTGGTGTTACACAGACTAACAGTAGCATCCAATCCACGGCCTTCTGAACTCTCCACAACAACCTGAAATTAGAGACTCCTCCTCACCAATCAGACTGAGGAGACAATTTCAACATCACTGTCCAAACACTCCAATTTTATAATGCCTAGCCAACTTTTACAATTGACAAAGTCCTGTATGACAGACTGATTAATAAAACAGGGTTGGGATCGAAGGGAGTGTAGCGAGCTGGATATCGAATCAGTGCGATGGCAGGGAATGAAAGGCAATGGTTGGTGGTGTTTAATAACTGCAAGGCTGGTTCAAGGGGCATTCAGTGGGGCTCAGTAATACATCTGCTCCTTTTGTGCTATTTATTAATAACTTTGACATAATCAAGAAGTTTGCAGATGACACAAAGACTGGCTGCATGGTCAAGAACGAGGACGGAATCTGGAGACTGCAGGAAGATATCAATTGGGTGGAGAGAAAAGTGGCAGATGGAGTTCAGCTGGGAGTAGTGCGAGGTGATGCATTCGGAAAGGTCAAATCAGATAGAGAAATCCAAAGTGAACAGAGAAAGTGAGGGACCTGGAGCAAATATCCGCAGATCTCTGAGGATCACAGGGAAGGTCGTGATGTTTGGGAAGATAAATCTTGTATTATTTAAAAATGGCTGGACAGCTGGTTTGTGATGCAGGGCATTGCCAACCGCCTGTTTCCCACACAGACTGAGGTTACCATGAAGGGGTCAGTTGGTCGGTCGGTCTCTTTCTCTCTCCCCGTGGCGATTTTACCTTTTCAATATATAGCAAGGAGGTTATGCTGGAATTGTCACCTCATCACAGAACGGGTGTCAACAAACTAGACAATTACAGAGGAGATTGAGGAGGTTGCCAGGACAGGAAATTTGTGACTGTAAGGAAGCAATATTCTGACATAGTCATACCCACTGAATCAGACCATTCAGACAATGTCCCAGACCCCACCATCCCCATCCCTGGATATGTCCTGTTACACCGTCAGGACAGCCCCAGTAGAGGTGGCAGCAGCACAGTGATATACAGTGGGAGGGAGCTGCCCCGGGAGTCCTCAACATTGACTCTGCTTCCTAAGAAGTCTCATAGCTTCAGATTAAACATGGGCAAAGAAACCTCCTGTTCATTACCATGTATCATCCTCCCTCAGTTGATGCATCAATACTCCATGTTGAACCTTGCTATGAGTAAACACTGAGGGTGGCAATGACACAATGTACTCTGGGTGGGGGATTTCAACGTTCATCACTAAGAGCAGAACTAGAGCGAGCTGGTCAGGTCCTAAAGACATAGCTGCGAGACTTGCCGCCCCTCCATCCAGCCAAGCTGTTCCAGTGCAGCTACAATACTGGCATCTACCTGACAATGTGGCATCAAGGAGCCCGAGCAAAATGGGAATCAGTGGGTATCAGGGGGCAAGCTCTCCAGTGGTTGGAATCATACTTGGCACATGGGAAGACGGTTGTGGTTGTTGAAGGTCAGTCATCTCAGCTCCAAGACATCTCTGCAGGAGTTCCTCAGGGTAATGTCCTAGACCCAACCATCTTCAGCTGCTTCATCAATGACCTTCCCTCCATGAGAAGGTGGGAATGTTTGCACAATGTTCAGCACCATTCGCGATTCCTCAGATACTGAAGCAGTTCATGTTCAAATGCAACAAGATCTGGACAATATCCAGGCTTGGGCCGACAAGTGGCAAGTAACATTCATGCCACACGAATGCCAGGCAATGACCATCACCAATAAGAGACAATCTAACCACCACCTCTCAACATTTAATGGTGTTACCATCACCAAATCCCCTACTGTCAACATCCTGGGGGTTATCATTAATCAGAAACTCAACTGGACTCACCATGTAAACACAGTGGCTACAAGAGCAGGTCTGAGGCTAGGAATCCTGTAGCGAGTAACTCACCCCCTGACACCCCAAAGCCTGACCCCCATCGATCAGGCACAAGTCAACAGTGTGATGGAATACTTCCCACTTATTGGAGCTGCACCCATCCAGACAACACTCAAGAAGCTTGACACCATCCAGGACAAAGCAGCCAGCTTGGTTGTTAACACATCCACTCCCTCCACCACCGACGCTCAGTAGCAACAGTGTGTACCATCTACAAGATGCACTGAAGAAACTCACCAAAGATCCTCAGGCAGCACCTTCCAAACCCACTACCACTTCCATCTAGAAGGGGAAAGACAGCAGGTACATGGGAACACCATCCCCTTCAAACCACTCACTGTAATGACTTGGAAATATATCACTGATTCTTCACTGTCACTGGATCAAAATCATGGAATTCCCTCCCTAACAGCTTTCTGGGTCTATGTAACATTGAAGTAGTATTTAGATGTGAACTTGTGATGCCAAAGTGTACAAGGTTATGGGTGAAATGTTGAACAATGAGATTAGAATAGTGAGGTGATTGACTTGTTATTGACTGGTGCAGGTGCAATGGGCTGAAGGGTCTTTTTCTGTGCTATAGATCTCTCTGATTCTCCATGGCTACCTACACCAAACAAACTGCAGCAGTTCAAGAAAACACCTCACCACCACCTTCTCAAGGGCAACTAGGGATGGACATTAAATGGTT
>NW_025209335.1:14793-16348 GCF_004010195.1 Chiloscyllium plagiosum | reverse complement strand
CGACAGGGTGCCGACAACCTGAGAGATTTCTGCACGGATTGTGGTGTAATTTTCAGAGGGGTTGAGGAGCTGCTGTTGGTCACGGGAAGTGCCTGTGAGGCCCCCAACCCCCACTCCCCCGAAACCGCACCACTCCCCATTATCCAGTTATTGCAGTCAGCAGCTGATCTACCCTGTCAGGGCACAATAGATCCTCCTTACCCTGACCTTTTGGAAGGACAGTCTGCAGCCATGGATTTGCCAATGGCTGGATGTGATGTGTTTTGCTTTCAATTTCACTTTCATCTCTGGCCACATATAAGTTCTTCAGTTTAACTTTGTAACCCTTCCAGAAAATTTCCGCTCACTGATCACTTTTTGTCAACTTAACCAGGGTCCCCATACGTAGTCACCACCACAGCAATCTCTACATGAACTTGCCCACATTGACTTTTGATCTTCTCCAGCCTTGATAAAACAGGGATTGTTCCTGTACCCAAACAGCCTGCAGGAACATTAATGCTTCAGGGAGAAACCTGAATCTAATTGATGTAAAATGTTTGTTAGTAGCCAATATCTCTCCAAAGCTGTTGTTTGAAAGTATAGATAACAGTTTTTAAATATGATTCCTGCATTCTCTGAAACGGAACATCCTCTGCCCACATTGGTTGGACGACAGTTAATTGACCAGTTCTGACAATATTGCATTCAATACTTTTCCTACCCTGCCTACGTGGCCACACCTCCTGATTCCAATCCCTGGTCCCAGTATTTCATAGCTTCCAGTAATATTTTGGCACTTATGCTCAATTCCACCACAAATTTCATTCTCGACCTATTACTTTGTGCTTCCAAGCAACTTTGGGCAAGAAAGTTGGGATGCAGAGGTTCTGTTTTGCACCCTTATCATTTTGTTATCTCATCACTCCTGCACTTTCATTTTGTTTTTCTCCCCTCTGGTTCCCCTCTTTGTTCTTTGTCACGAAATCGTTTAAATTGCTGCATTTTTAATTTCTGACGAAAGCAGATGGAACTCAGACAGAGTAAGAGTCTACAGCAGATTGTGAGTGTTTGTTAATTGGCAATATAATAAGTAAAGTATGATTAGGATTCATGAAAATTTACGCTTAACACTTATTGATGTTGGAATATAAAGTCCAGGTTCTCCCATATTGACACTTAGTATTTTCCTCGATTTAATTTTTATATTTCAAATTCCAGTACAACAGTTCAGTTCAAATGGCAAAAGACAGCTGGAGTCGCTGTAATCACTGCAACACAACTTGATATTGGACACGTGAGAACTTCAGCTTCTCTTCTCCAGTGCTCTCTCTGTCTGAGCAAATTTCTCTGATTTACCTTCCTTCCCGTTTATGCGTCCGTGCTCCAGGAGGAAATGCAATTGGCTGTTGTTGAATCTCCAGCTCGAACTGAGAGAGGGTTATATCCCATCGTGAGGTCAAGAGACCCAGCCGCAGTGTGATGAGATTCAGTGGTCAGGCCCCACCGAACAGCCTCTGTAGAATCTCCATGTCTCAGTGTTCCCCAATGAGAAAGGCACGAAAATGAAGGAGTC
>NW_025209335.1:8286-11898 GCF_004010195.1 Chiloscyllium plagiosum | reverse complement strand
AGCCAGACTTCCTTATTGTTAGTGGCCAATTAGTATGAAGCACAGAATTCCAGTGAAACAGACACGAGACAGGCGAGAGCTTTCTGTTTGTCATAAAGAGCAAAACAGTCACCCAATGACCGTGGGGGAAAGACATTTCCTGTATTTAATCAAAATCACACTCTGTCATGGCAAAGCCTCAAATTTGCTGAGGGATTGAGATTTCTAAAGCATATTCCACGTGAAGCTTGTTCAGAATCAGTCACAGATTTATATTTTTTTAAATCTGCAATCTGACTAGATTGATCCTGAAGGCAGAAGTTTGAGAGACGCTGGAGAGAAGATTTACAACCATGCCTCCTGGACTGGAGGGCATTTCGTATGAAGTTAGATTGAGGGGCCGACGGCTTTTCTCATTGGAATGAAGAAGGATGCGGGTGAATTTATAGGTGTGTATAAGATAATAAGAGCCACAGATAGAGTGGATAGCCAGAGACTTCTTCTCAGTACTGAAATGTATTTTTAAGGGGGCATAATTTAAAGGTGATTGGAGGAAGGTTTCGGGGAGATGAGAGGTAAGTTCTTTCTATGCACCGACCAGACTCTGTGCCAGGTGGTAGTTGAATCAGATGCATTACGGATGTTTACACGACTCTTCCATAGGCACATGGAAGATAGGTTATGCAGATTAGTTTGACCTTAAAGTATATTAACCGATCAGCACATCATCGAGGGCTGAAGGACATGCACTGAACTGTTCTGTATCAATTGTCCTCCACATCATTGACTCCACTGTCAGTTAAATTACTGATACCATAAATCCTCCTGAATGATAATATTTAATGACGTTTCGCCACTTTCATCGGAATCATTCAGTTTCTGTTCGATTCTTCCTGCATACGTGAAGCAATTGTTGTAATTGTACCATTCTCCACCCTGACCTCTGGCGAGAAATTGGGAATATAGCGTTGAAACAGAGAATCAGGCATTGTGACATTGAAGGGGAGAGCAGGCTTTAAGGGCTGAATAGCTTCTTCCTGCTCCTGGTTTTTTGTCGCTAAATGTCCTCCTGATAATTTCATCCTAAAAAGTATCAATGATTACATTGCGGAAGCACATCAGTATTTGGTTTCGTTCAGACACTCCTGCATCTTGAAAATTTGATTTTTCTTTGCAGTGACGATGAACAGTCAGTCTGAGAATCAAAGTGTTCTTCAGGATTCCTGATAGCATCTCAGTGAAAAAAAAATCATAGGAACACTTCCTTACTGTAAATGGCCAATCGCATCCAATAAAGACAGACATTTGAAAATTTGATTTTTCTTTGCAGTGACGATGAACAGTCAGTCTGAGAATCAAAGTGTTCTTCAGGATTCCTGATAGCGTCTCAGTGAAAAAAAAAATCATATGAACACTTCCTTACTGTTAGTGGCCAATCGCATCCAATAAAGACAGACATTTCATGGAACTTCCGGAGTGTTCACGGACCCGGGATGTTAATTTGCTTTGTGATTTACGGACCATATAAATGTAGAGGAATTACACTGGATATCTGCAAGTAACGTGAGATGGATATCTTTAAACACTGTAAAAAATATCTTAAGGGTGTTCTAAAATGTTTTGAAGGTAATTGAACGGTTTTGAAATTTATTCAGCATTGTCGAGGGAATGGGAGGTAATGTCAGAAACCGAGAGAGACTTACAGACACAGATAGAGAGCCACAGCCACAGGTACAGGATAAGATTGCCCTGGAGGTGTTTCGGAGCTCACTCTGTGACCCACAATAGGCAAGCCATCAGCAGATGGAATGCAGTCATTTTCTGGTTATATGGACGATGTTTTGTTTACTATTTGTCACAGTATTGTCCCTGGCCTGGGAGAGTTTGATGTGGAAAATACAAAGGGAACTTTACTCTTTCTCTAACTCAGCTGTTCCTGACCTGTGAGTCGTTGATGGGAACAGTGTAATTGGACTTTAATCTGTACTTAACCCTATGCCTGTGCTTTTCTGTGAGAGATTGATGGGGACAATGTCGTGTAACTTGAACAAAACCTAATCTCATGCTCAACGTGGCCTGAGTTTTCAAAGGGTTCCAGTCTATTGTTAGATTACTCGACACTGAACCTACTTAAAGACTCCAGAAGCAACAACGATATTTTCTCCCTATCTAATCCTGCAGTTCCTGTCGTTGACTCTCAAACGTTCATCATTTTAGACCATTCTGAATTCCAGGGATACAGTCCTGGGCTTGTGTCATTTCCATGGCCATTGAACCCGTACCGTCCAGATATAGTTCTGTGAATCAACTGCATTCATTTGCGCATGTACTCCCAAGTCCCCAACCCGTTCTTGCCTTTCCCTGTTTATAAAGTCGCTGTCAGCGCTGTGCTGACATGAATTGACTACCTGAAACAAACCTATAATGGCTAACAGACACTTTTGGAATCATCTGTCCTGGTTTGGCAGATTAAAACGCATCTTACACTTTATACATTATCCTTGAAAGTGGAGTCGCAGGTAGATAGGATAGTGAACAAGGCGTTTGGTAGGCTTTCCTTTAATTGTCAGAGTATTGAGTACAGGAGTTGGATGGTCAGGTTGCGGCTGTACAGGACATTGTTTTGACCACTGTTGGAATATTGCGTGCAATTCTGGTTCCCTTCCTGTTGGAAAGATGGTGTGAAACTTGAAAGGGTTCAGAAAAGACTTACAATGATATTGCCACGGTTGGAGGATCTGAGCTACAGGGAGAGGCTGAGCAGGCTGGGGCTGTTTTCCCTGGAGCATCGGAGGCTGAGGGGTGTCCTTATAGAGTTTTACAAAATTATGAGGTGCAAGTCTGTTACAAAGTTTCCATTGATTAAGATGCAGATTCCAGAATCCTTTTAAAGTCAGTGCCCTGAGATTTTTAAAAGTCTGTCTAACTTTCCAGACTGGAAAATACGATCAACATATGACAGGTCAGCTACAGAATTGAAGGTGCGTGGTCTTGTTCAGAATCTGTCAGAGATTTAACGTGGAGTAAGGTGAATTTTATCCAGAAAACAGGCATTTATCAAGGGCCAGCCTGAAGTAACATGCTTTCAAATTTTGTGTTCTCTAAAAATAAAGAAATCGATTTACCATTAAGCAAGCCTCTCGGATTGTGAATCATTAGTATATATTTGTGAAAGAGTAACTGTGTATGTGAACGAGCGAGTGTGGATTTGAGGTGTCTGTGACTGATTGAATGTGAGTTGGTGGCTGAGATAGTTTGAGTTAGAGGTTGTGTTCTAGTGTAAGATTCTGAGATAGGGAGTTTGTAACGCTCTACTGTGTGTGTGACTGAACATGTGTGACTGCATGACAGTGTGTTTGTGTGTATGAGCTATGTAAGAGTTTGTAATAGACACTGTTGAGGCAGCTTTTCTCTGTAATCGAACACAGAGGTTCCCCTGATACTAGAGTGTTTGTGGACATATCTGTACATTGTATGTAACCCTATTCTTCCCAGACCCAGGGAGTTTTAGCTGGAGAAAGTGCACAGGGAAACATACTCAGCCTCTGAGCCAGTGACATAACTATGTCACGTGTGTTTGATAGGGACAGTGTGAGAATAGGTGTTTACTTAGTCATTATCTAACTTCATGGT
>NW_025209335.1:0-6538 GCF_004010195.1 Chiloscyllium plagiosum | reverse complement strand
TGTGAATTGCGACATTCATCCGTTAGCCTTTTGGAGTTGCTTCATGGTGTCCATATCTCATGTAAGATGACAGTAAAAATTCTTCACTTCCCTCCGCCCATGCCCTTGTTGTAATTGCCAAATCGTCCAAATATTTGGTGACGCCATCACTTCAACTCTCCCGATTTGTGTCCAAGGATGTGGACAACGATGTTGAATCACTGAATAAATTCCAGCGTAAAGGAGTATTTGGCTGAAAACAAATACAGAAATACTAATGGACTGTAGTCAAATTAACATCGGAATTTCCAAACATCAAAGCTTGATTAAACAATCCTGGATGTCAGATAAACAGACATTCACACAGCTGGGTCAGAATCAAGACTCAATCCACCCCTCCCCCCCTCCCCCCGATACCGAAAGGTTCCTGTATAAAACAATACACGGTATTGGAATCAAATGCAGTTTTTGTGAGCAGGACATAGCACATGGGTTGAGTAAAATTGTCCATGGGGATGCTACGATTCAGGTATCGAATTGGAAATCCAATTCGTTTAAAATGGGAACCCGCTTGGATAACAATCGAGAATTACTCTGTGCGTGTGTTTGTCTGTGTGTGCTCACGCGTGTGTGTGTGTGCGCACGTAAGCGCACGTGTTTCTGTGGTGATAGTTGAGAGTGAGTTAAATTTCTATCACGTCTCAGATTATACCTTTCTTCAAAATGTTTGGTTAGGCATCATCGACTGAACATTACTTTGTATTTAACCCTGTGTTCTCAATTGATCTCACAACTTCCTATGTACTCTTTTCAAGGCTTCATCCTTTGCCACATCTTATATTTGTTACTATCCTTTTCAGACTGTCCTTCAGCCACTCAGTGACATCCCAGACTCTGCAACCAGGGAGGCAGCGTGCTACCTGATGTCGCATCTACACTGTCACAGACATCTGCCTGATGCCCGAACAATGCAATCTCCTTATCACTATTGTTCTCCACTTCTTTTGGTTTCGGCATTAATTAAATTCAGAGAGGTTTCATTTAGACTCATAAGCAAGAAATGTAACTTTTCGATTTGAAAATGGAGGGATGCAGAAAACAGGGCCACTGTTGAAATTCTGTCCAAGTAATAATGTTAAACCTTTTCATTGTTCTGTGGTTCCTAACATTTATACACTTCCTGTACTGTGGTATTGAAGTATTTCAGGGGGTGGGTGCTGCCTTGTTACGGAATGATGAACTGAGAATAAACGACCTAGTTCTCCAAAAATATCTCATTGCTTTCATTCAGAAAGTGGTTGCTGATTCCTCTCCTGGCGGCCAGAGGGGATCGCTCTCCCTCACCTCACGGCCCTGACACGAGTCACCTGTTGCCTCCTCTCGCTTCCTCGTTGTCAGATTTTCCCCGCTGGTTGCGGCCATCATGATGTGACGTCACTGTGCAGCCGCTTGCGCCTTTGCGTCATTCAGGACATTGTGAGACTGTCAGAAATAAAAGAATGAACAGGGAAAGGAGCAAAGTGTCTCAGAAAAAAATCTGCTGCTTGTACAGTTACACTGGGAGGCCAGCAGTTGGCGGTATTGTATCACTTTAAACAAAGACAGACAGAGAGAGTCTGATACATTTATTCATCAAATTTTAATTAATTCATTTATTGATCAACTCACATTAACACTTCTGTTAATATCGGATCTACACCCTCACTCCCAGGTGCACCTCCCTTGTCTTGGGTGATTCTTGTGCAGATGCCCCTCTTCCTAACAACACTTGCTGCTCTTGGACTCCTTGTGATCCTTAGTCTGATACCCTCCTCTTTGAGGTTCCTGCTGAAGTTCGTTTCACAGTCGTCTACCATACATTCAGAAGAACGTAAAGTCTCACACTTTCTCCTTGCTAGGATGAATATTTGAATCATAAGCATTCATATTACCTGGGTGGTATTTCAATAATCCCTTTCATTGCTGAAACATTTAGGACAATGGGTTTATAGCCGAGAAATGGGGTTTGTGTATGTGCATCTTCATTGTCTGCCAGGACCATTCGTTAACATGTTTCCCTCTGAGCTATAAAGAACAAATGAACACAAGAAATAGGAGCATGAGTCTGGAATTCGGCTTCTCGAACCTGCTCCGATATTTAATACAATCATGGCCGATCTCATCTTTGAAGTGCTTTGAGAGGTAAGGAATGGCATACATTAACGCCCAGATTGCTCAGGTCTTCGATAATTCGCCCACAATCGTAATAGATCCGTGCAGACCCCATCTCTCCGGCACTTCACTCATCCCTGTTACATCTGGATAACAAGGACACCGACATCAGACTTCTGTATATTGGCTTTAGCTCTGCCTTGAATCGTATCATGCCAACAAGACTCATCGACAGAGTCTGAGCCCAAAGACTCTTTCCTCACATCGAGAAGTAGATAATTAACCTTCTGACCTGCAGATCACAATGAATGAAGATACTTGGTAACTCCTCCTCGACAATTATCCGCAATTCTGCTGCCCTTCAAGGCTGTGTACTCAGCCCACTTCAACACTGATTGCCCTCCCACGACTGTACCGCCAAATTCAGCTCCAACTGCATTTACAGATTTATTAATGACACCATCTTAGTGGGTAGGTCTCAAACAACAGTGAGACAGTGAACAGGAAATAGAGCTTAGTGTCATGGTGTAAAGACAACAATCGTTGCCTCAATGTCAGCAAAACAATGGAACTGACCATTGACTTCAGGAATTCGACCGAAGGACAGACACTGGTCTCTGTCGTTGGCACTGAGTTGGAGGAGATGGACAGCTCCAGGTTCCGAGGAATAAATATTACAAACAATCATTCTATCCATGCCAAATCTACAGCCAAGAAAGCACATCAATGCATGAAGGAAATTTAGCATTTTGGTAATAACCCTGACCAAGTTTTACATTGCACTGCAGAAAACATTCTATCCAGACACTTCGTATGGTAGCTGCTCTGCCCGTACTGAAAGAAATTACAGAGATGCGTGTACCTCACCGAATCCATCACGCAAATCACATTTCCTTCCATTGGCTCAGTCGTGACTTCCCACTGCTTCAGGAATGCAGCCAAAACAAAAGTTAATTCTTTCATTCTTCAGAGGTTTGAAACTGATGCCTCTGATATCTGCTATTTGGCTCTGCTGCTTACTCCAAAAAGCCACACTGCTGAGACTTGAATGCATTCCATCCTCAAAGGTAGACTCTCATAAACAGATGCCTCCAAACACCTATATGTTTGCTCTTGCATACGTGTTCATGCATACAGTTATTCATTCAACAAATGTGGTAAAAACAATTTTAATATAAATTTATATATTGTGACTGTTTTAAAACACATTATAACAGCTCTACTAAGGTGACTGCTATAATTGCGTGTCCTGACTTCGAATGACCTACCAGAAACTCTTCGGAATGTTTGGCTGCTAACTCTAGTTTTGGAGATTTGTAAAAGCAAGGACATTATTAAACTAGTATCCAGCTTGTGTTTTTGTACTTGTTAGTAACGGAATGATCTCTTTATCCTTTCCAATTCCATCTCTCCTTGTATGTTTGTAGGTATGCCTGTATAGACAATAGACATTGGGTGCAGGAGTAGGCCATTCTGCCCTTCGAGCCTGCACCACCATTCAATATGATCATGGCTGATCATCCTTAATCAGTATCCTGTTCCTGCCTTATCTCCATAACCCTTGATTCCACAATCCTTGAGAGCGCTATCCAACACTTTCTTAAACGAATCCAGAGACTGGGTCTCCACTAACCTCTGGGGCAGAGCATTCCACACAGCCACCACACTCTGGGTGAAGATGTTTCTCCTCATCTCTGTCCTAAATGGTCTACCCCGTATATTTAAGCTGTGTACTCTGGTTCAGCACTCATCCATCAGCGGAAAGATGTTTCCTGCCTCCAGAGTGTCCAATCCTTTAATAATCTTATATGTCTCTATCAGATCCCCTCTCAGTCTTCTGAACTCAATGGTATACAAGCCCAGTCGCTCCAGTCTTTCAGCGTAAGGTAGTCCCGCCATTACAGGAATTGACCTCGTGAACCTATGCTGCAATCCCTCAATAGCCAGAATGTCTTTCCTCCAATCTGGAGACCTGAACTGCACACTGTACTCCAGGGCCCTGTACAGCTGCAGAAGAACCTCTTTGCTTCTATACTCAATCCCTCTTGTTATGAAGGCCGGCATGCTATTAGACTTTTTCACTACCTGCTGTACCTGCAGGTAGTGAAAGCCCCTCTCACCACCGCAATGTTCTTTTCCAACCTCTTCCATCGGACAGAAGATGCAAATGTTTGAAAGTACGCACCAATGGATTCAGGAACAATTTCTTGCTGTTATTAAAGCTTTGAATTGACCTGTCATATATTAGAGTTGATCCTTCTCTGCACCTGCTCAAAAGCTGTGAAACTATATTAAACTGATGTCTTTATGTAAGGTATGATTTGTACTGAAGAGAATGCAACACAATTTTTTTTTACTTTTTCTCAGAATGCATGACTATCATAAAACAAGCAAAATAAACCTGCATACCATACGTTTGGGTCTGGTCTGCTCGATAACGCCTTCAACCTATTTCTCCTGTGGTCTGTGTAAAAAACTTTCACTATCCATTACTTCCATGCCTCTCATAATTTCAAAAGGATCTATTTCGTCTCCCTCAGGCCTCGACGTTCATGTGAAAGAAGTGATTTATTATATTGTCCCGCATCATATGCGATGGGAGGTGGCAGGACTGCAGAGTTTATGTATGATCCGGAAGTGATGAAATCAATTAGCCTTGTCTATTCGTTGCTTCTTATGGTTTCTGGCATGCAACTATTTCTGTGTCGTAGCTTCACCAGGTTGACACCTTACGTTCAGATATACCCAGTGTATGCACTCATAGAACATAGAACATAGAAAGGTACAGCACAGAACAGGCCCTTTAGCATACCTCGATCAGGTCTCCTCTCTTCCTTCTTCTCTCCAGAGAAAAAAGTCCGAGCTTACTCAAATTTTCTTCATAAGGCAAGCCCTCCAGTCCAGGCAGAATCCTGGTAAAACTTCTTTGCGTTTTCTCCAAAGCTTCTGCATCTTTCCTATAGTAGGGCGGCCAGAACTGGACGCAATATTCCAAGTGTGGTTTCATCAGGGACTTATAGAGCTGCAGCAAATCCTCGCAGCTCTTAAACTCAATCCCCCATTAATGAAAGCCAAACCGCCATATGGTTTCTTAATAACCCTATCCACTTGGGTGGCAACTTTGAGTGATCTATGTACTTGCACACCCAGATCCCTCCGTTCCTCCACACTGCCAAGGATCCTGTCTTTAATCCTATATTCAGCATACGTGTTCCACCTTCCAAAATGCACCACTTCACGTTTATCCAGGTTGAACTCGATCTGCAATTTCCTAGCCCAGCTCTGCATGCTATCTATGTTGTGCTGCAGCCTGAAGTCGCTGTCTATACTGTCGACGACACCTGCATCCTTACTGCCATCTGCAAATTTACTAACCCACACTTCAACCTCCTCGTCCGAGTCATTTATAAGCACTATAAAGAGCAGAGGCCCAAGAACAGAGTCCTGCGGAACCCCATTCAACACTGACCACCTAGGAGAATACTTTCCATTTACAACCACACTCTGCCTTCTGTCAGCCAGCCAATTCTGAATCCAGATCGCCAAATCTCACTGTAACCCATACTTCCTGACTTTATGAATGGAACTCCTGTACTCTTCATTGAACCAGGTTTGATCACTGGCTTCAAGTCATAACCCGCCCATTCATCTGCTTCCCCTTCCCTTCGATTTCTTCGTTGTCATGTCTTTGGAATGTGCTTTCTTTCGAGCCTTGGTAAAGTTGTACAGTGCATCTTGGAGGCTGTCATTGATTTATACCATGCAGAAGGACTGGTTAATATTTACAACAGTCTCTACCACAATGATTAAAAGGCAGAGCCTTTAGGAACAGCTGAAACAAAAATAGACCAGGTTTCTTCAGGATTAAAGCACCTATCACTGCCGAGAACAGAGAGAACTCCTGAGGAGGTGAAGACTTCTCTGTATCTTGTTCAGAATACCAAGCTGTTTAGTTGCCTGAGAAACAATCACATCGTTGCTGGCAGCGGACCGCCTTTGTCATTAGTGAATTAGTGGCCAATCATCAATGAGCTCCTTGTTACAAACCAAAGTTGCATCTGTGTATAACTCCGTTCATCTCCAATCACACTTCAATTATTGGATCACTATCCGGTGAATTGCTGTCAAAGCTTGCAGCCATCCTCCACTTACGATCTGTTTGTTAGGTCGCTCTTTTCACATTTTAGTCCACAATTAAACTCAATCCTTTATTAAAATGTGTTTTAAATATGTATTCGCCCTGAGTAAACTAAAATGCCATTTAAAGACGCATTTTCTTGCAAAATACATGATGCACAATGTTTTTAAAAACGTGCAATCTATTTATTCTTCTCCCCTTCTTGCAATGTTATGCACCCTTCGCATTTCTTAAAGATTTTACGTTTTTCACCATTTGTATTTTAGGACA
>NW_025209334.1:14385-16347 GCF_004010195.1 Chiloscyllium plagiosum | reverse complement strand
GAAATAGTTTCGTATTCTGGACATTAAATATTCAAAAAAAAAATGCGAGAGGTTTGTCGTTGTCCACAACCATCTCCGACAATTCCTTTGTCATATAAACATTAAAATTTTGTCAGTCCAGTGCAAAACTTAATCATTCTTTTTCAAGAATGGAGATTTTGCATATTTTTTTTCTGGTTGATAGAGTTTTTTCGACATGTAGCCAATTGGCCATTCAATTCCATGGTCATCTTTCTGTATCAATACATCTCTGACCCCTATATCCCGAGCATCTAACACAATTATCAAAGGGTTTCAAAATATTTGGTGTAGATAAAACTGGTGCAGTGATAAATCCTGCTTTAAAATTCTCAAATGCTTCCTGCCATTGTTCTGTCCAGCACAATTCTGTGTTCTTCTTGAATAAATCCATCAGTGGTGCCAATATGCTGCTGACGTTTGGAACAAACTTCCGATAGAATCCACTCAGTTCCAAAAATCATGCACCTCTTTCTTCGAGGATGGTCATGGAAATTCATCAAAGCGCTTCGTCTTTGTGTTTCATGGGGTCAACCTTCCATGTCCAATGTAATGCGCTGAGAACGTCCCCTCTGCCTTCGTGAATTCTGTTTTCTTTAAGTTTATTACCAAGTTTGCTTCTTGTAATCATTCAACATGCACTGCCAACTGTAACACGTGAGCTTTCACTCACTTGCTAAAGATCAGTACATCATACAGATAACCTGCACAATTTGTTCATCTGTCCGCAACTCTGTTCCTGAGTCTTAAATGTGGCTGGAGCATTATTCATTCACATGACATACTCGATAAAGTTTTTGTCATATCCGGTACCTTTACCAGATAGTTTAACTGACTCAACATTTTTTTAAATTTGAAAGGGGCCACTAAACCTGGCTTTGAAGGGATTTCCAACTACTGGTGGCAGTACTAATACGTCATCCCTACAGGAAATCGTCAAAGTTTCAGAGTTTTTTATCTGCCACCTGCTTCATTCTATACTGTGTCCTCTTCAGGTGCTGTTTGGCTACTCACCTACTCCATCTAATCTCTCCCTCAACTCACATACATAATCCAAGTGTGACATATTTGGCTTTGGTTCTGTCAATTTATATTTGATTTATTTCAAAGGACCTCTCACTTCATGTAGGAATATTAACTCAAAGGAAGTAAACTGAGTAGATTTATTTGGGGCATCTCCGATGGCAAGCAAGTTAATGGGACACATTTATCCCAATCATTCAGGCAATCTTGACAATACGTTGATAACATGGACTTCAGTGTCTGATGCTAACTTTCCAAGGCTCCCTGGGATTCAGGATGGGAAGCCCTTGATTTGAAGTGCTGTATGCCTAAGCTATCCATGACTTCCTTAAACAGCTGAGCGGTAAAATGAGACCCTTGGTCTGACTGAATCTCTCTGGGCAGCCCACAGCGATTAAAGAAAGCTACCAACTCCTCCACCACCCTGTTTGCCTTAACACTGGAATTGCCTCTGGAAATCTGGTGGACACATCCATTATGGTCAGCAAATATTGGTTTCCCCTTTTATTTTATAAAGGGCAGCTATATAATTAATCATAACCCACGTGAAATGTTATTCAAATGCAAGAATTGGCAATAAAGGTGCTGGTTTTAATACTGCCTGTGACTTACCTACGATGTGACATGCATGATGTACAACAAAAATTAACCACATTCTTGTGCATTCCAGGCCACTAGAAATGCTTCCGTACCTTAGCCTGAGTCTTCTGTACACCTGGGTGACCATCTGCAGTTAGTTCTTATGCTAACCATAATGCTGTATGCTACTGGTAACACAATCTGGTGCACTTCAGTCCATTTCCCTTCTGCACTGACCTATCGTGGTTTCCGTTTTAATTTTAGGATTCTATCTTGAAGTTAATAATGTTCGACAATGCATTCTGATTCCTTCTCTCTCTCTCTCTCTCTCTCTCTCTCTCT
>NW_025209334.1:12365-14044 GCF_004010195.1 Chiloscyllium plagiosum | reverse complement strand
ACCCCCCCCCCCTCCCCTCCGAAACACCTTCCGAGTAAACTTTATCCACAGAGGTGAATTCTTTATAGAGACCAGACACTGACTCTATACCTAGGCTGTGCACTTACCTGTAGCTCTTTGGAGATTCTGCGTCTTCTTTACCAGGTTCACTAATGCCACTGGCTTAACCTCTTTTACCGCATCTTTTCCCAAAGTGTTTTCGTTCAACGCCCAGCACGGTGAGTCCCAGCTTACTGCAGTGAAAACGTCTTTTCCCAGTGCCCTTCTTAAACCATCGGCACTGTAATTCTATATGTTCCACTCCCTTATAGTGAGAACACCTGAGGCCTTTCACCACCTTTCAACCCTCTTGGGCTTATTTTTCACCTTGGTAAACTATTGCCAATGTGCTTTACTCTACGTTTTGCAGTGTAGGATCTCCCCTTCTCCCAATTTCTATCCCTCACAGGATGAAAATCCTCCCAGAAGCTAAATTTCATCTCATGCACCAATACATATTTACCTGCCATTTCTACCGCAAACTATAGCAATTTAAGGCAAATTGTTAGAATCCATTGTTCAGGACATTTGCAAAGTTACACCACACTCCGTCAGAGTCAACATGGTTTTACGAAGGCTAAATCATGTTTGAATTGTTTGCTTGAGTTGTTTAAAGATGTCACAAACAAGGTGGATAGTGGGAATTCTGGAGATGGACTATATCTGCTCTTCCAGAAGGGATTGGATATATCGCTTGTCCAAAGAGTAAGCAGTAAAAGCAGAATACATGGGTTTTGGAGTAATTTATTCGCTTGGATAGAGGATTGGTGAACCAACAAAATGCAGTCAGATGTCTTTTTCTTTTTACAAATGTACCTTGTGTAGTGCCACAGATTTCAGTACTTGTGCCTTAACTATTTGTCATCAATATTATTACACGGTTGACAGGATAGAAAATATTATAACCAATTTTTCAGATCACACTAACGTCGGTGGAAAATTACTTCGGAATGAGGATGTGAGAAGTTTAAAAATGAATATGGATAGGCTGGTTAAATAAGCTAACATTTGGCAATGAAAGTTAAAGTGGATAACTATGAAATTATTCAATTTGGCCAGCGAAATAGAAAGAGAAATTATTATCTAAATGGAGAGAAACTTTAAAGTGCTCAGGTGCATAGGGGTCTCTGGGTTCACGTGCATTTCACAGAAAACCTGCATGCAGGTACAGCAAGTAATGGGAAATGCAAGTGTAGTTTCAGTTTTTATTGATAAAAGGGTAGATTAGAAATGTATGGAGTGTTGCTGTAGCTACGCAAGACATTAGTGAAGCTGCAACTGGAGTACCGTTTGGGTGAGGAAGGATGCATTTGCATTGGAGGTAATTCAGAAGAGGTTCATTAGATTGATTCCAGAGATAAGGGAAGAAGAGAGATTGAGCAAATCCGGCCTGTACTCTCAAGTTTATAATAGTGAAAGGAGATAACATTGAGGTCTGTAAGATGCTAAAAGTAATTGAAAGCGGAGATGTGGAGTGGATATTTTTTCATGTGTCGCAATATACAACAAGAGACCAGAAGATTGGAGATGGGAGTAAAGTTGAACAGAGGCCGTGATGAGGTCAGCCATGATTGTATTCAGTGGTGGAGCAGGCTGGAGCGGCTGAATTACTGACTGATGTTCCTTGTTCTTATTTAGCC
>NW_025209334.1:7819-9263 GCF_004010195.1 Chiloscyllium plagiosum | reverse complement strand
AGTACAGAGAGATCTGGGTGTTCTTGTACACCAGTCAATGAAGGCAAGCATGCAGGTACAGCAGGTAGTGAAGAAGGCTAATAGCATGCTGGCCTTCATAACAAGAGGGATTGAGTATAGAAGCAAAGAGGTTCTTCTGCAACTGTACAGGGCCCTGGTGAGACCGCACCTGGAATATTGTGTGCAATTCTGGTCTCCAAATTTGAGTAAAGACATTCTGACTATTGAGGGAGTGCAGAGTAGGTTCACGATGTCAATTCCTGGAATGGCAGGATTACCTTACACTGAAAGACTGAAGCGACTGGGCTTGTATACCCTTGAGTTTAGAAGACTGAGAGGGGATCTGATTGAGACGTATAAGATTATTAAAGGATTGGACACTCTGGACGCAGGAAACATGTTTCCACTGATGGGTGAGTCCCGAACCAGAGGACACAGCTTAAAAATAAGGGGTAGGCCATTTAGGACAGAGATGAGGAGAAACTTCTTCACCCAGAGAGTGGTGGGTGTGTGGAATGCTCTCCCTCAGAAGGCAGTGGAGGCCCAGTCTGTGGATCCGTTTAAAAAAAAGTTGGATAGAACTCTCAAGGGTAGTGGACTCAAGGGTTATGGGGATAAGGCAGGAACAGGATACTGATTAAGGATGCTCAGCCATGATCATAATGAATAGTGGTGCAGGCTCGAAGAGCAGAATGGCCTACTCCTGCACCTATTGTCTATTGTCTATTATCTATTGTCTAATATGTTTTGAGGTTGAAACTCTCTCCCTTTCTGTTTTACTTCTTCCTTTTTGTTTCTTAAATCTTCCTCTCCTTCATTTTCAATTCTAACTTTAATCTTATTTCAAACTGTTTTAATTCCTTTTCATGTTCAAGATGCCTCATCTGCAATTGAATTCTAGCCATTTCCAAAGACTTTGATGATGATTCTACCAAAAATTAAATGCCAAGCTACAACTGTAATTATCGCTCCTTTTCTCACAGACAAACACAAACCTAACTACAGCCTGTCTGCCAATTCTTACAGCTTTGCCTTGCTCACCTTTTGTAAAGTCTCCAACTTCACTTCTTCCACACTCAGATAATTCTCTGAGACAGAAGAACCATTAGCAACAAAGCACTGTTCAAACCAACTGAATTCAACAACCTGAACAAAAGACGCTAACAACTACCCAGACGCCGCATTTGAGCCTAACAATCTCCCTGAGCACATTCTCCCCATGCCCGTGTGGTTTTCCTCTGGGTGCTCCGTTTTAATCCGACAGCCCAAAGATGTGGAGATTAGGTGAATTGGCCATGTTAAATTGCCTGTTCAGGGATGTGTAGATTAGGTACATTAGTCAGGGGTGAATATGGAGTACTATGGTAGGGGAATGGGTCTGGGAGGTTTCTTCTACGGTGGTTGGTGTGGACATTTTGAGCCAAATGGCCTGTTTCCCCACTGT
>NW_025209334.1:0-7302 GCF_004010195.1 Chiloscyllium plagiosum | reverse complement strand
CATTGTCAGAGATGTTAGATACCTGATCATTTACAATAATACTCACGGGGCTTCCTCGTGATCAGCTCAGAGGACAAACACATTCGTCACACGTTTAGTGGACAGGCACAGACCATTTTTCAAAGACGTGAGACAAAGCTGCTGAATCCCCTATCCAAAATGGAGCACCACATGGGGCACACCGGTAAGTGAACAACAGCGCGACACGCACACACCCCACCCCTGACACGGAATACCACATGGAACACACCAGTAAGTGAACAACAGAACGACACACGCCCCCACCCCCGACATGGATTACCACATGGGACACACCAGGAAGTAAACAACAGCCCAAGACACACCATTTCACTGTTTCTGAGCTTCACAATGTCAGCACTCGATACACTAGTGAGTCAAAAACCAAGGTCCGGAAAAGATACAGCGGACAGAAAGATTCACATTAAAAACAGAAACAGACAGTTAATTAACTGAGAACATGTTGAGGAAATATGGAGAAAAAGACTGGGTAGTGAGACTAACTGGAGCATTAACCCCTTAGAGAGCAAAATTACAAGAATGAGAACATTGAATAAAGGAATTTTCTAATCAGCTGGAATGGTTTGTTTCATCAAATGCTAAATCGGTTTCACAGAACACTTCAAACAACATAAGCTGGGAGAAGATGACAGACCAGCACGGAGAACTGTGCAGGCCATGTTTGTGTATTGCGCAGTAAACCGGTTTATCTGCCCAGCATGGGGAATATTGCAAAACTTTACTTTCACATCGGAACGATACACATATCTGATACACACAGCAGGGGAAGATTTCTATCTCCATCGGACGAGTATAAGGTGTGTGTGTGTGTGTTGTGATGGGGGGGGGGGGGGGGTGTTGTCGTGCATTTGGGGTGGTTGAATGTGAGAGAAAATACACTTAAAGGAAACCAGGTTAAATATGAACAGTTGTCAGGGATTTGGATAATCGACACAGAAAGACAAAGGGAAGTTTCATGGACAGATGAGTTAACTGCTCATGAATATCAAAATAAAGACGTTGCCAGACACAATAGCGATATATATCAGCATGCATAGGAATGTCAGATTGATGGGTTTTTGGTATGAGTTCGAAGATTTCAATCCTGGAGTGACAGCAGCAGATTGTTGTTATCATTAATTCTGTACTTCACAGCTCAAGGTTCAAACAGCAGATGGGTACAGCCAGTGAAGAACATTCTGGAGCAGTGAGTAGTTAAAGTTAATAATGGTCAGGGCATGGTGTCAGGAATCAGCTCATGACCAAAGGGATCACCAAAGTTGTGTCAACCACCACCTGCAAGTTCTCCTCCAAGCCGCTCACCACCCTGACTTGGAATTATACCCGTGTTCCTTCACAGTCGTTCGGTCAGGATCCTGGAATGCCCTCCCTAATGTCATTGTGGGTCAACCCACAGCAAGTAGACTGCAGCGATTTAAGAGGCCAGCTCACCACCACCTTCTCAAGGGCAACTAGGAATGGGCTATTAATGCGGGCCAGCCAGCGATGCCCAATTCCCTCAAATGAATAAAAAAAAGTATTGGGAAGGCATTGACTCGCGGAGTACCATCAACGAAATGGAGTTTGTAAACATAATAGAGGGCAATATCCTCCATACTCTCAATATTTAAATAACAAGGAAAGTGAGACAATGGCTCACATCTGAAAGCGAGTAGGTCAACATAGAGACCCATGAGTAGCACTGCCAGAATCAAGGAGGGAGCCAGTAATTGAACAAGTTCCCTGGTGCAGTTAGTAGTGGTCTGCAGAGTGAATATTTGGATTCAGAGTCTGAAAATAAACAATAATAGTGGCAAGAAATGAAGACCACATGAGATAACAGTAACACAGTCATAACTGGTTTATAGAAAAAAACAACATAAACTGGATGGTGAGACTTACCAGGAACACCAACGATAGACAGGAGAGGATAATAAAAATATTGAATAATCCGAAGGACATAATAGATCCGCCGTGATAATGACAACCAATCATAATATGTACAAAGAGACCAGACAGAATTGGATAAACTCCTGTCCATTGTTGGAACATTCCAGTCCAAAGTTCTCAGATTCTGATCCATTGTTGGAACATTCCAATCTAATGTTCTCGGATTATGATCTCTCCTCGGCTTCTCCATCTAGGGCTGCAGATCTCTGATCGTGCTGTCGGTGATGATTCTGCTCGCACTTGGGGATAACACATTGAACGGTGCCCATTTATTGTTAAAAGGTGGGAAGTCTCCACTGGGATAATTATAATCCATGGCAACTGATATTAATCACAGTCACCGAACTAACAGGCTCAGGTAACCCCTTCCTTACATCACATTTCATGTCATGATCAAAGGCACTATTTGCTCAGCCGCGATGGAATGGATGAGGTTTACTGACGGACGGACTTTAAATCTTTCCTTTTTATTTACTTTTTCCTTGTATGTGGGAGTGTTGTCAGAGCACTGCAGGACTGTATATGACCCGCTCTGTTTAGAAAGGAGACAGGGAAAAATAATAGACCAGCTGCATAAAATGTCTGGTGGGGAAATTTCTGGATATATTAACTCAAGGGAGAAAGTGAGGATTGCAGATGCTGGAAATCAGAGAAGGGAATGGGCTGTTGGAAAAGCACAGCAGGTCAGGCAGCATCAGAGGAGAATCGGAGTTTCTTGTGTAAGCCCTTCATCAGGAATGAGGTTTGTGGCCCAAGGGAACTGAGAGATAAATGGGAAAGGGATGGGGATGGGGAAGGTAGCTGATAATGTGATAGGTAGATTAAGTTGGGATTGGAGGTGATATGTCGGAGAGGAGGGTGGAGCAGATCGATGGGAAAGAAAATGGAAAAGTAGGACATGTCATGGGGGCGGTGCTGATTTTGAACGTTGGATCTGGGATAAGATGCGGATTGGGGAAATGAGAAAAATGGTGAAATCCACATTGTGCCCATGTGGTTGCAGGGTCGCAAGGCAGAAACTGAGTCTTTCTTCCTCCAGGGGTCGGGTGGTTAAAGTTTGGCTGTGGAGGAGGCCCAGGACCTGCTTGTCCATGGCTGAGTGGGAGGGGGGAGTTAAAGTGTGCAGCCACTGTGTGGTGGGGTTCGTTGCTGCGGGTGCACCAGCAATGATCTCTGAAGTGTTCTGCACATTGGCTTCCTGTCTCCCCAATGTAGAGGATACATCAGGAGCAATGGATACTGTCGGCAATGTGTGTGTAAGTGCAGGTAACACTGCAAAGGATGTGGAACGATCCTTCGGGGTCTTGGACGGAGATGACTGGGGAGGTGAGAATGCAGGTTTTCCAAGTCTTGCCGTGGCAGGGGAAGGTACCAGGAGTGGGTGGGAGTTGATGAGTGGCGTGGACCTGACAAGAGAGTGGCGCCGGGAATATACTTTATGGAACGCAGATTGGGGTGGGGAGGGAAATGTATCTCTGATGGTGGGGTCTGATTGTAGGTGGTGCAAATGGGATAGGATAGTGTGTTGTATGTGGAGATTTGGTGGGATATTAGGTGAGGAACAGGGTGTTCTTTCCATTTTGCGTTGGGAGGGGTGAGATTCGAAGGTGGAGGTGCGAGAAGTGGATGCGATGCTCTGGATGGCATCGTCGACCATTTGGGAGGGGAAATTGCAGTCTTTGAAGAAGAAGGCCATCTAGAATATTCACTGGGTTCAGAGTGTGGTGCTCGTAAAGCACAACAGGTCAGGCAGCATCCGAGGAGCAGAAAATTCGACCTTTGCCCATAACATTGGCTCTCCTGCTCCACAGAGGCTGCCTGACGGGCTGTGCTTTTCCAGCACCACATTCTTGACTCTAATCTCCCTCATCTGCGCTATTTTCGCCCTACACGCTAGGTTCAGCCACTTCTGTAATATTGCCTTTAATTCTGCCTCACTGATATAGGGAAGAGGTTGTTAAACTTGAAAGCATGCAGAAAAGATTTCCACGTCTTTTGACACTGTTGGGTAGGGCGGTGGTGGCGAGTGATGTTGATCTACACGGAGAGTATGAATGGGCTGGGGCTATGTTCCCTGACGCGTTGGTTCTGAGGAGTGACCTTACGAAGGTTTATCGTGGTGAATCCCGATGCTCTAGGGTGAGCAAATTCAAAGGCCAGGGAAATAGGCAGAACAGTTATTCACATTGAAACTGGACACTTCATCATGGGCCATCACTTTACTGAACTATGGAGGTAGACTGAAGAATGGGACTGGCCGGAGGAGTCAGAATTTGGATGTCCAATCACATGATTGTGAACAAAACTAAAGGTTTTGCCATATCAGCTGAAAGAATCAGTTAGATCACATTCTCAATCCCCCTCACAGAACCAGTCCAGACACCATAAACTCAGAGGAGCACTGCTCAGACAAGGCTAGTGTACTCCTCAACACCACCCTGCAATCGGTTCAGAGTGGATCACTGTGCAGACCTCAGCAGTGCATTGATCTTTAAACCCAGATGAGACATGTGTTCAGCAGGGAGAACTGTGCAGACCGGGCTGGTGTACTGTGCATTACAACCCACAATCTACACAGAGTGGAAAGGTATGTAGACCACAACAGTGCATTGATGAATAATCCCAGATGAGATATATGACCAGGGTGTGGAACTGTGTAAGCCACCCCAGTACATTTCTCAGAACACTGTTTGAGAACGCTGGCCAACATAGGGAAACTTGCAGCCCATGCTGGAAGTGACAGGATGTGCAGCTCCCATCCATTTACCCATATTTCCATTGTGCCGTGACACAGGGGTGCTGTGGTGTGAACATCACTGCCAGAGACAGATGGCGGGGCAATCAGTTTAAGTATCAACAAATAGGAGCGTTGGGGGAATAGACAGAGAGGGGGAGTCTGAGAGACAATGTCATGGAAGGATGTGTTCCCAGGTTCCAGAATGGTGAAGTGAAGACATTTCGACAGTATCCTGCAATGTGAGCCATGTTTCCAGGAATGATGTGTGAATGGGATATTGGTGTGAGTTCGGGGGACGGTGTGTATTGGATGAGCATTTTTTTCTGCAGCTTTGTAACTGGGAATAGCTTCAGCAGAGTCTTCGACTCATTTGATTGAATCTAACAATAAATTGTCTCAGTGACATTTTCACTGAGTATGACAGAGGGATTGTCTGCATGAGACCGAACTAGTTTGCTGGTGCTATCTTATCAAACTACCCTCATTAGCAACCTACCCCACCCCATGGCGTCCCTCTCATTCAATGCCAGCTCGATTTTCCTTCATGGATGGAGGCAATCACGAACGTCTGCATGGCACTAGATATTCCGTGATCCCTGACACTGGTGCCATCTTCAAAAGGCCAATGGGCACACAGTTGAGCTTTCTCAGTTAGGAGCTGTCCTGCACAGTTTACTGTGAGCATGGCAGATAAGGGGCAATTACACCACGGTTTGTTGACAGGGGCACTGAAGTCATGGTCGATGGGCTAGTACAGAGGTGGACACACCACCAGACCCACAGAAGTTGGTCTGAGCTCACCACCCAGCTCAGTGTAGCAACTGTGGTCAGAAGAAATGCCCAGCAACACAGGACAAGCATCAATAACTTTCCCTGCTCTGTCAGGACAAGGCTCACTGTATTCTCTCTGCTCCCTCACGCTCACTGTATATCTGTTATAGGACCTATCCCCGAACAAGGTTCATGCTCCATCATTCTCACTACTGTTTGCAGTCTCTCTCTCTCACTCACTCACTCTCTCGCTCTACTTTACCCCCCACAATAATAACACTGCATGGATACAACACTGTGGACTTATTCCCTGCAGACAAATAGCAGGGCCACCCACTCCCACCCTCCCTCCCTCAGTCCCTTTCTCACATTCCAGACGAAACAATTTGGAATAGGACAGAAAGGGCCAACCCAGGTGGTGGGGTGCTAAATATCCGTTCCCTCACCATCACCCGCTCCCTGCCATGTGGGGAGGGCCCTGGTACGAGTCGGAGAGGACCGGGACGCCTCGTGTGGATATTCTGAAACATCCACGTCCCACAAACCGAGTAAGGAGCAATGCTCAGTGAAGGGCAATTCTCACTTTAAACCCACTGGCTGTTCCATTCCCCCGGACAACTTAGAAGCTGTGGCCCTGATGCCATCTCCCTTTTGTGTCGACATGGTACAAGTGGAATCTTCACGGGCTTGTTGGGTAGCAGGGTGGGCTCACAACACATCGTCACCACCACCACCCCCCAGGAAGGGAGCACGGAGTCTCCCTCCTATATCTCCTCCTGTAAACAGGTCATATATTTAAAGTAATCTATGATATTTACTGCTCTCTCCACTTGTTCTGACATCTTCAATAATATGTGCTCATATGCACCCAGCGCCCTCTATTCCTGCACTCCTTTATAATGGTACAGAATATTTTATATTGACTTTCAGAGTTATTCCAACCAAGGTGCATCAGCTCACACCGTCTGCATTGATCCTGATCTGCCATAAACCTGAATACTACACCAACGTGTCACTGTTCTGCTGGATTTCCACATTTTCCTCCATAAACCTTATAATTATTCCAGGTTCAGTATCTGCAAACATTGAAATTGTCCTACAGTCGCACTCCACGGAGAAATACTGACTCACTTACTATTTTGAGCAAGTGCAAAATTCACACACTCCCTGAGGACAGACTTAAATATGGCAAACACCAGACAGAATAATTGAAATATTGACAACACACAGATGCAGACACACGCACACACACACAGAGTCGAACACAGATACATTCACAGATGCACATACACTCTCAGGAACAGGCACACATGCATACACACAAACAGCTGCACACAGACACACACACATATTCACAGAAACCCCACACCCACATACACTCAGATGCAGAGAGATATCCTGCTCCTTGGATGCTGCCTGATCAGTTTTGCTTTTTCAGCACCAAACTCTTTCTAGACAGAAACACACACACACATACACAGTCACAGACACAGACAGACAGACAGGCACACACATACTGACACACGCATAAACACACAGACAGCCACACTCCCCATACACGCACACATACGCTCTCACGCAGGCAAACACAGACACACACATCCAGACAGACATACTCAAACAGTCACATACATACCTGCACTCCCCACACATGTACACATCCGCTAACACAGACACACACAAACAGATATATACACACAAACAGACGCACACTAACACAGCCGCAGACACACGCAAAAAAACACACATACACACATACACATACAGGCACATATATGCACACACAGACAGATATACACACGCAGGCACACAGACAGAGGCACACA
>NW_025209333.1:11285-16335 GCF_004010195.1 Chiloscyllium plagiosum | reverse complement strand
GTTGCGGGACAGTACAGGCCCTTTGGCCCTCGATGTTGCGCCAAACTGTGAAATTAATCTGAAGCCCCTCTAACCTACTCAGTTCCATTCTCATCCCTATGTCTATCCATTGACCATTTAAATGGTCTACTATCATTGCAGGCAGGGCATTCCATGCCCCTACCCTACTCTGAGTAAAGAAACTCCCTCTAACATCTGACCTATATCTATCACCCCTCTACCTAAAGCAATGCCCCCTCGTGCTCACTGTCCCCATACTTGGAAAAAGACTCTCACTGTCCACCCGATCTAACCCTCTGATTATCTTATATGTCTCTATTAAGTCACCTCTCAAACTTCTCTCTAACGGAAACAGCCTCAAGGCCCTCAGCCTTTCCTCGAAAGACCTTCCTTCCATACCAGGCAACATCCCAGTAAATCTCCTCTGCACCCTTTCCAAAGCTTCCACATCCTTCTTATAATGCGGTGACCAGAACTGTACACAATACTCCAAGTGCGGCCGCACCAGGGCTTTGTACAGCTGCAGAGTGACCTTGTGGCTCCGAAACTCAATCCCTCTCCCAATAAAAGCTAACACACCGTACGCCTCCTTAACAATTTGGGTGGCAACTTTCAGGGATCTATGTATATGGACACTGAGATCTCTGCTCATCTCCACCACCAAGAATCTTATCATTATCCCAGTACTCTGTATTCCTGTTGCTCCCTCCAAAGTGTATCACCTCACACTTTTCCACATTAAACGCCATTTGCCACCTCTCAGCCCAGCTCTGCAGGTTATCTGTCTCTCTGTAACCTACAACATCCTTCTGTGCTATCCAAACTCCACCGACCTTAGTGTCATCCACAAATTTACTAACGCATTATTCTACACCTTCATCCAGGTCGTTTATAAAAATGACAAACCGCAGTGGCCCCAAAACAGCTCCTTGCGGTACACCACCGGTAACTGGACTCCAGGATGAACATTTCCCATCAACCACCACTCTCTGACCTCTTTCAGCAAGCCAATTTCTCATCCAAAATGTGAATTCACCCTCAATCCCATGCCTCTGTACTTTGTACAATAGCCTACTGTGGGGAACCTTATTGAATGCCTTGCTGAAACCCATATACACCACATCAACTGGTTTACCCTCATCTACCTGCTTGGTCACCTTCTCAAAGAACTCAATAAGGTTTGTGAGGCACGACCTACCCTTCACAAAACCGTTTTGACTATCCCTAATCAAATTACTCTTTTCCTGATGATTATAAATCCTAATAACCTTTTCCAACACTTTACCAACAACTGAAGTAAGGCTCACTGGTCTATAATTACCAGGGTTGTCTCTACTCCCCTTCTTGAACAGGGGAACCACATTTGCTATCCTCCAGTCTTATGGCACTATTCCTGTAGACAATGACGATTTAAAGATCAATGCCAAAGGCCCGGCAATCTCCTCCCTGGCGTCCCAGAGGATCCTAGGATAAATCCCATCCGGCCCAGGGGACTTATCTATTTCACACTTTGCAGCCTTGCTAACACCTCCTCCCTGTGAACCTCAATCCCATCTAGTAGCCTGGATCTCAGTATTCTCCTCAACAACATCATCTTTTCCTAGTGTGAATACTGAGGAAAAATATTCATGTAGCGCCTCTCCTATCTCCCCAGACCCCACGCACAACTTCCCACTACTGTCCTTGATTGGCCCTAAAATTACTCTACTCATTCTTTTATTCCTGATATACCTAGAGAAAGCTTTCAGGTTTTCCTGATCCTACCTGCCAATGGCTTCTCATGACACCCCGCGCCCCTCAGCTCTTCTTAGCTCTCTCTATAGGATCTAAAGTAAAGGCAGAGTTAGGCCACAGATCAACCATGAGCTCATTCAATGGTGGAACAGGCTCAAGGGACTGAATGGCCTCACTCTGTCCCTAACTTTCATAAAATTCTCACAACTCCAGGTTACGGTCTGACAGATTTATTAGGAAGCACAGGCTTTCGGAGCACAGCTGCTTAGTCAGGAAGCTAGTGTTTCCAAACAAACCTGTTGGACAAGACCGTGGGCTTGTGTCATCATTACCCCTGCCCACCCCAGTCCAACACCAGCAGCTTCACATCTTATCTACTTGGAAGCAGACCACTCAAGAGGCTCCTCTCCACTACACCAATTCCTTGAAGTATATGACAGTCCTTCTGCCTGGTTTCTAGAGCCACACTGTCCCTCTCACGAGTCAACACTAACACATAGTATTCATTTCGATCTGTCCCCATCTCCTCTGGTTCCACACCACAAAATACAGCAGGTTTTTAACGCCCCGTCTCTTTCCCTCCGTTATTGGTTTATCCTTAATGGGATTTGGAAAATAACTGAGGGTTTTCCTTTCCCTACCTGGGATTATTCTGGCACAGTTCCTTTTGGATTTCCTGATTTCCTTTCCAAGATTCCCTTGGTACATGCTGTACTCCTCTCGGGCTCCTGCTGAATGGGAGCCTTCAGTATCTGACATCAGCCTCCCTTTTCCTCTTTCTCCAATCCTGGATATCTCGGAACACCCAAGCTTCGTGGGATTGGTGGATCTTGGTCTTGCTCTTGATTGGAAGATGTTGACCCTGCACTCTCCCTATTTCCCTCTGACACAGATTTACTGGAAGTCCACACCGGCCAAATCCTGCCTCATCTTATGAAAATGGCACTTTCCCCCCAGTGGGCAGCTTTGATTTCAGGCCAGTGGTGACGAAATGTGGGTGCGTGGTTGACATTCTCACACACGGTGAGGGTACATGGTTCAGAGCTGGGCTTAATGGGATTAATGGGGTTAAGGGAAGGGTGAGCTGAGATGTGGAGACACAGGCAGCAATGATGTGCACTCACACCCACCTGGTTCGGTGACACTGTTTCTGCTCCTTACAGCTCCCTGGCCTCTTTCCACCATCTACCAGCTGGTTGTAAAGTTTGAGCCCAACTTTGTTTTGCAGTTCTTGAAGCTGTTCAAAGGACAGTTTGGAGAGTTCTAGAGAGGGAGACAGCAAAATCTCAATGAGTCCAAACTGACTTTCTAGAATATGGTGTTCAGTTCTGGTCGCCCTGTTATAGAAAGGATATGATTAAGCAGGGAGGGATCAGAAGAGATTTAACAGGATGTTACAGTATGGAAGGTTTGAGTTATAAAGAAAGGTTGGGTTTTTTTTCACTAGAGTGTAGAGGTTGAGAAGCGACATGAGAGAAGTTTATAAAATAATGAGGGCTACAGATAGGATTAATGGTAGCAGTCTTTTCCCTAGGATGGGGGAATTTCAAGACTAGAGGGCACATTTTTAGGGTAAGAGGAGAAAGATTTAAAAAGACATGAGGGGCAATGGTTTTACACAGAGGGTAGTTCGTGTATGGAATGAATTTCCTGAGGAAGTGGTGGAAGTGGATGCAATTACATTGTTTAAAAGACATTTGGATAAATACAAGAACAGGAAAGGTTTGGAGGGAGGCAGGTGGGACTACTTAGGTTTGGGATTATGTTCAGTATGGACTGGTTGGACCAAAGGGTCTGTTTCCGTGCTGTATGACTCTATGACTCCATGTTTGGGAATGGGTCCTGACACCCCATTCCCTTTGAAATGTGAGGGGATTGTAACAAGGAGGTCTGACCCATTTCATGTTAGTGGGGGCAGCACTGAGACATGATGCTGACGCCCCACGGGAAGGTTCACCTACTCCCAACAAAACTCCTCCTCCTCCTCCTCCCCCCCCAGCCCCTGCACTCCTTCATTGGCAGGTCCAGGTTCCCATGCACAGGAGAAACCTGAGGACGGGGCATCTGGGGAGACTCAACAGGGAGAAACTGGCCCCATTGGGGGGGGGGGGGGGTCCAAACCCAGAGGGCAGAGAGCAAACACAACAATGTACAGACCCAGTGGTGACCAGAGAGGGAACGGGGAGGGGATGGAGTCCGGAATGTGGGATTGGAGAGACCAGGGAGGGAACGGGAGGGGATGGAGTCCAGAATGTGGGATTGGAGAGACCAGGGAGGGAACGGGGAGAGGATGGAGTCCGGAATGTGGGATTGGAGAGACCAGAGGGAACGGGGAGGGGATGGAGTCCGGAATGTGGGATTGGAGAGACCAGAGAGGGAACGGGAGGGGATGGAGTCCGGAATGTGGGATTGGAGAGACCGGAGGAGGAACAGGGAGGGGATGGAGTTGGAAATGTGGGATTGGAGAGTCTGGGGGAGGAACAGGGAGCACCGGAGTCTGGAATGTTGGGTTAGGAAGACTGGAGGAGCCATTTGAATTGAGGCTCTCCAGAGGGAACTGGACTGTCACCTGGAAAGGATGGCACTGAGAGAGCCGGAGAATGCAGGAGACTGGGTGGAACTGATACGATTCTCTGATTCTCTCCCCTTTCTGTGTGATAGAATACACCCAATTACATCCCTCAATCATTTGAAACCATCGATCAGCTTTCCTGTCGGTAACAAGGGCTGGTTCATTGGCGCACAGCGACATTGGCTGGGAGGACTGCAGGGACCCAGGTAGGATGCTCATGACGGGGAATGTTTGAGGGAAATGATGTTCAAAGGAGAGTGAGCTAGACTCACCTTGCTTCATCGACTGCTCAGGATGCTCGTCATCGAGTGAAGAGTCAGTGTCACTTCCATCACTGTCCCCATCATGAGGGACACCATGAGCTGAGATCACATCCTGCTTCTCCATCCCTGGCTGGACACCACCACGCTCCTGCTGTTTCCTCACTGCTGCTGTCACCAGGCGATCACTGGGCCTCAGTGTGGAGCTCTCCCTGGGCCCTGCCAGCGAGCTGAGCTGGCCATCAGACCGGATCTGCTTCGGGCGCGCCATCATAACCTGAGGGTCAACCAACAACACACGTCGGGGAGAGCGGGGACAGCGGGGACAGCGGAGAGAGTGGGGACAGCGGGGACAGCGGGGAGAGTGGGGACAGCGGGGAGAGCGGGGACAGCGGGGAGAGCGGGGAGAGCAGGGAGATGAGGGGAGAGCGGGGAGATGGGGGGAGAGCGGGGAGAGCGGGGAGATGAGGGGAGAGCGGGGAGA
>NW_025209333.1:0-4681 GCF_004010195.1 Chiloscyllium plagiosum | reverse complement strand
GGGGGCGGGGACAGTGGTGTACTAATGTACTAACTGAGCCTGTATTAAATTCCATGCTGTATTCCTTGGGGCGGTTGATCACAGTTCCTTTGTGATGTGAAACAACCTTCTCTGTCCGCTGTCCCACCAGTTACACAGCCATCCACAAACTAACTCGCTGTGCATCTTATATTCTCATCCAAACTGGTTAATGTCAGTAGTCATGAGGATCCCAGCTCCTTTCCCAATACACAGCCCATGTGACTGAGATGAATCCCAGTTCTGTGCCTGTCACACCAGCCACAGCAGAGAGCTCTGGGCATGGGGCATATTCCACAGACTTGGAATGAGAATCTGGGTTGCCCCCACCCCCACCACCCCCACCAGTGCAGCTCTGTCCCAGATGAGATATTAAACTGAGGACCCTCCCCTCCCTACCCCTCCCCTCCCTACCCCTCCCCTCCCCACCCCCCCGCCCACCAGTGCAGCACTGTCGGGGTGTTGGGAGGGCTGTCTACCAGATGAGATATTAAACTGAGGACCCTCCCCACCCCACCACACCTCCATCTGAATTTTAACATGTTCAAATTGGTTCGGCCGCATTTAGAATACTGTGTACAGTTCTGGGCGCCTCATTACCAAAAGGATGTGGACCCTTTGGAGAGGGTGCAGAGAAGGTTTACGAGGATGTTGCCTGGTCTGGAAGGTGCTGGCTATGAAGAAAGGTTGAGTAGGTTAGGATTGTTTAGAAAAAAGGAGATTGAGGGGGGGACCTGAGCGAGGTTTACAAAATCATGAAGGGTATAGACAGGGTGGATAGACATTAGCTGTTTCCCAGGGTGAGGGATTCAATAACGAGAGGTCATGCTTTCAAGGTGAGAGGTGGAAAGTTTAAGGGGGAGACACACGGTAAGTGCTTTACACAGAGGGTGGTGGGTGTCTGGAACGCGTTGCCAGCAGAGCTGGTAGAGGCAGGCACGGTAGATTCATTTAAGATGCATCTGGACAGATGCATGAGTAGGTGGGGAGCAGAGGGATACTGATGCTTAGGAATTGACCAACAGGTTTAGACAGTAGATTTGGATCAGCACAGGCTTGGAGGGCCGAAGGGCCTGTTCCTGGGCTGTAAAGTTTCTTTGTTCTTTGAAGTGAGCAAGAGGGGTCTCCCAGTCTCGATTGGAGGAATAGATTAAAGTGGTGCTGGAAAAGCACAGCAGATCAGGCAGCATGCCTCCAACCCTGATGAAGGGCTTTTGCCCGAACCCCCCCTCCCTCCTGTGTTGGAGGAATAGCTGTATTGAGGCTAACATATCTCCTTCAGCTAACATCAGCTTGAAAACAAACGCAGATGGTCTGTGTTGTTCACACGCTGCTGCGGGTGGGAGCTTTCTGAGTCAGATTCAAGTGTCCCTTCAAATCCCAACTGTTGGCATTCGGTGGTTTTACTGATCCTTTGCTCCAGTGACTGATTTACTTGGTGTCTCACTGATTTCGGTTGGTGAGGTGTTGGAGATTTTAAAGGGTGGCCATCAAAGGGGTAGAAATTATTAAGACAGTGTGTAAAGCTTTAGTTAGGTCTCCGAGTGAAAGCAACTCGCAGTGTGTTTAAGGATATCTGAGCTTGGAGCAGGACCGGACCCATGCCACATAACCTGCTGTTCAACAGCATTCAGGCAGAGCCCATTGTGCTCTCAAATCTACCTTCTCTCTGCCCCACATAACTGCTGATTCCCTTGTCCATTGAAACGAAGCAACCACCTGATGAAGGAGCGTCGCTCCAAAAGCTAGCGCTTCCAATTAAACCTGTTGGACTATAACCTGGTGCTGTGTGATTTTTAACTTTGTCCACCCCCCACCCCCGCCCCCAAACGTCCTACACCGGCTCCTCCACATCATAACTGAGCCTTCCATTTGATGATTCAGTCTCCACCACTTTCTGAGGAAAAGAATTCCAGGAGTTGCCAGAAAATCCCTCCTCCAGCTCCTGCATGTGAAAACGGAGCCCAGGATACTGAAGGAGTATCCCAGCTCCATCAGAACAAGCAAGCTTCCCACCCAGTCAGCTCCCTCGGTAAACCCCCATGTCGCAGTAAAATTCTCTCTCATTATTCAAACTCCAGCAGGCCCGGCTTGTTGAACATTCAGTTTGAAAACGTCTTTTATTTTAAGAATGAGTTGATTGAAGCGTCTGTAAACTGCTTTGAGCACAAGTCCAGCATTTACACACAGCCCCCTGATATCCCAGGAAGGGTCACTTTGCGCCCGTGGATAGTTCTGGCGACTCAGTCCACACTTTAGCTACGGCTTTCATTGGCAAAGAAGCACAGCAAGTCGAGGTGAATGGGACAGGTTGTGGCAGTGTCAGACTGAGGTCAACAAAGTCAGAAGTCACACAACACCAGGTTACAGTCCAACAGGTTCACTTCAAATCACAAGCTCTCGGAGAACATCAGGTGAAGTGATAAAGGAGCAGTGCTCTTAAAGCTTGGGATTTGAAATGAACTTGTTGGGTTGTAACCTGGCGTTGTGTGATTGCTGTCCTTGGGATAGATTGATTATCGCTGTGGTGCTGGCAGAGTAATGGAAATACACTCTTTGTGTATCCACACGGAGAATGTTTCAGGGTGTCAGTAACATTCTCTTCCAAATAAACAGACCAAAACTATAGATGTCCGAACTATATAATGCCCTATACAACAATACCCTCTGTAGTTATATAATACCCCATATAACAGTGCTTTGTATAACTATATAATATCCTGGATGTAGGTTTGTTCGCTGAGCTGGAAGGTTCATTTCCAGATGTTTCGTCACTCTACTAGGTAACGTCTTCAGTGGGCCTCAGGCGAAGCACCAAATAAACAGACCAAAACTATAGATGTCCGAACTATATAATGCCCTATACAACAATACCCTCTGTAGTTATATAATACCCCATATAACAGTGCTTTGTATAACCTGGATGGTTCATTTCCAGACGTTTCGTCACCCTACTAGGTAACATTTTCAGTGGGCCTGCTGATAATTCCTACTTTCTATTTATATGTTTAGGTTTCTTTGTGTTGGTGATGTCATTTCCTGTGGTGAAGTCACTTCCTGTTCTTTTTCTCATGGGGTGTAACTCGATGTGTTTGTTGATATAATTCCACTTGGAATGCCATGCTTTTAGGAATTCTCATGTGTGCCTTTAGCTTGTCCTCGGTGGATGTGTTGTCCAGTCAAAGTGGTGTCCTTCCTTATCTGTATGTGAGAGATACTAGTGAGATCCTAGGACAAGCCAAACAGAGACACGCACGAGAATTCCTTGAAGCATGGCATTCGAACTGGAACTCTATCAGCAAACACATCAAGTTACACCCCATCTACCACCCCCCTGAGAAAAGGAACAGGAAGTGACTCCACCACAGGAAATGACATCACAGGAGATGACATCACCAACCCAAAGAAACCAAAACATATAAATAGAAAGGACCTCTCAGCGGTGCTTCATCTGAGGCCCATTGAAGATGTTATCTAGGAGTGAACCTTCCAGCTCAGCGAGCAAACCTCAACCTGAGCTACAAACCTTAAAACTTGCTATATAATATCCTTATTAACAATATCCTATAACTATATAACATCCTATTTAATAATACCCTATAAAACTGCCCTATATGACAATAGCTGGAAATGTGTTGCTGGAAAAGCGCAGCAGGTCAGGCAGCATCCAGGGAACAGGAGAATCGACGTTTCGGGCACAGGCCCTTCTTCAGGAATGCCCGAAGAAGGGCTTATGCCCGAAACGTCGATTCTCCTGTTCCCTGGATGCTGCCTGACCTGCTGCGCTTTTCCAGCAACACATTTCCAGCTCTGATCTCCAGCATCTGCAGACCTCACTTTCTCCTCCTATATGACAATACCCTATATAACTATGTAATATCCTATTTAACAATACCCTAACTATACAATACCATACATAACTATATAATATTGTATTTAACAATACTCTAATTATAATACTGTATACAACTATACAATACCCTATATAACAATACAATACCTTATATGATGATACTGTATATAATGAAACAATACCCTAAATGACAATACCCTATAAAACTGGACAAACCCTCCTGCTTTTCCAAACCACTCCCAGTGCAATAACTGCCAATGATCCATTCACCTCAGTAATCCCATGCTGTACGTGTTCGTGTGCCAGGATACCCAGATCCCTCTGCGCCACCACATTCTGCAATCACTCCCCACTGAAGGAATGCACTGTTTTACTCCTCCTGTTCCCAAACGTTGAACAAATTGACCGTTTTAGCTTTCATCTGGAGCCAATTGTTGACATTCTGCCTCCCTTTAACATGAAGGCAGGTAGGACAGGAAGTTGTCATTAATAAATTCAGCTGTCATTAATGTGGTCCCCTCATCCCAGACATTGACATCCATGGCAATTTGTTCAGGCTCAGGCACACCACGAACATTACTCATTTCTCCAGTCACTTCGCTTCCTGTTAACGAACCAATCCTTCAACCAATCGTATCTGGAGTAACCTCTGATGTCATTTCTCATCAAATACCTTTTGGAAATTGATGTGTAGTCACCCATACAGTTTCCCTTTCATTGAACTTACTGTCACGTGTCCTGAGGCCCAGTGAAAAGCCTTGCCTTGCGAGTGATCCAGGCAGCTCACAGAGTTACGGAGCACAGATAGTA
>NW_025209332.1:15616-16333 GCF_004010195.1 Chiloscyllium plagiosum | reverse complement strand
CTGATCAGAAGGTCACCTTGGGGTCAGATATGAGAACAATATTGTAAAGAATGTAGTTCTACCTCAGATGTTTCCCAGTGGGAGGGAGAGGCTCAGCAGTAAGGGAAAGTAATTTGTAATAGCAACTGAAGGCAATGGTTTTAATCATTACAATGTTTCAATGGAGAAAATTGCAGCTAATCGAGTAGTGGGAGCGTGGTAAGCAGTTTAATAACTGAGTAAAAGTGGAGAAATAGAGAGGGATGATGGGGAGGGAGAGCTGGGCAGTGTCAGTGTACATTTTAAACGTAACACGGTGCTTTTGGACAATGTCACCTCCTGGCAGGATGTAGGTGAGAAAAAGGAGGGTCCAAGGTTAGATCCTTAGATTCCCTACTGTGTGGAAACAGTCCCTTCGGCGCAACAAGTCGACAGCGACTCTCGGAAGAGGAATCCATCCGGACCCATTCCCCTACGTTTACCACTGATTGATGCACCTAACACTACCGGCGATTTAGCATGGCCATTTCACCTGATCTGCACACCTTTGGACTGTGGGAGGAAACCAGAGCACCCGGAGGAAACCCACGCAGATACGGGGAGAATGTGCAAACTCCACACAGACAATCGCCCGAGTCTGGAATTGAACCTGGTTCCCTGGTGCTGTGAGACAGCAGTGCCCACCATTGAGCCACCGTGCTGGCCAACCCTTGAGGGACACCACATGCAATGAATTCA
>NW_025209332.1:1005-15384 GCF_004010195.1 Chiloscyllium plagiosum | reverse complement strand
ATGGGAGGATATTTAATTGGGGAAAAAGGAAACTATGATACTATCAGACGTGAGTTGAGAACCATGGACTGGGAGCAATTGTTCCATGGAAAGGCCACTATAGACATGTGGAGACGGTTTAAGGAACAGTTGTTGCGAGTGATGCATAAATATGTCCCTCTGAGACAGGCAAGAAAGGGTAAGATAAAGGAACCTTGGATGTCAAGAGCGGAGGAGCTTCTTTTCGAAAGAAAGAAGGCAGCTTACGTAAGATGGAGGAAGCAAGGGCCTTGCTCAGCTCTAGAGGATTACAGGCAGGTGAGGAAGGATCTCAAAAATGGTCTGAGGAGAGCCAGGAGGAGGCAGGAAAAAGGCTTGACAGGAAGGATTAGGGAGAATCCAAAGGCATTTTACACGTATGTGAGGAGTTAGACAATGATCAAAGAAAGAGTAGGGCCAATCAGGGATAGCATAGGGAACTTGTGTGTAGAGTCTGAGGAGGCAGGGGAACCCCCTAAATGAGTTTTTTGCTTCTGCCTTTACTAAGAAAAAGGGCCTTGTAGTGAATGAAACCATTGAGGAGCAGGTAAGCCTGCTGGAACGGATAGAGATTGAGGAAGCTGATGTGCTGAACATTTTGACAAACATTAAGATTGACAAGTCGCCAGGGCCAGACCAGATTTGTCCTCGGCTGCTTTGGGAAGCGAGAAATGTGATTGCTTCGCTGCTTGCGAAGATCCTTACATCCTCGCTCTCCATTGGAGTCGTACCTGAGGACTGGAGGGAGGCAAATGTAATTCCTCTCTTCAAGAAAGGAAATAGGGAAATCCCTGGCAATTACAGACCAGACTCTCTCACGTCTGTCGTCTATAAGGAGTTAGAATGGATTCTGTGGGACAGGATTTAGGACCATCTGGAAGAGCATGGCTTTATTAAATGCAGTCAACATGACTTTGTGAGGGGCAGGTCATGCCTCACAAACCTTACTGAGTTATTTGAGGATGTTACTAGGCAAGGTGATGAGGCTCGAGCAGTGGATGTGGTGTATATGGACTTCAGTAAGTCATTTGATAAGGTTCCCCATGGTAGGCTCGTGCAGAAGGTTAGGAGAAATGGGATACAGGGAAACTTAGCTGTCTGGATACAGAATTGGCTGGGCAACAAAAGACAGCGAGTGATATTAGAAGGAAAATATTCTGCCTGGAAGTCAGTAGTGAGTGGTGTTCCACAGGGCTCTGTCCTTGGGCCTCTACTGTTTGTAATTTTATAAATGACTTGGATGAGGGGATTGAAGGATGGGTCAGCCAGTGTGCAGACAACACAAAGGTTGGAGATGTCATTGACAGTATAGAGGTATGTTGTTGGCTGCAGCGGGATATTGAAAGGATGGAAAGATGGGCTGAGAGGTGGCAGATGGAGTTCAACCTAGATAAATGCGAGGTGATGCATTTTGGAAGGTGAAAGTTGAAAGCTGAGTACAGGATTAAAGACAGGATTATTGACAGTGTGGAGGAACAGAGGGATCTTGGTGTGAAGATACATAGATCCTTTAAAATGGCTACCCAAGTGGACAGGGTTTTTAAGAAAGCATATGTTGTTTTGGCTTTCATTAACAGGAGTATTGTGTTTAAGAGTCGTGAGATCTTGATGCAGATCTATAAAACTTTGGTTATAGTTTGGAATATACACTTGGAATACTGTGTCCAGTTCTGGTCGCCCTATTATAGGAAAGATATGGATGCTTTGGAGAGGGCTCAGAGGAGGTTTACCAGGATGCTGCCTGGAATGGAGGGCTTATCAAACAAAGAGGTTGACTGAGCTCGGACTTCTTTCAGTGGAAAAAAGAAGGAAGACAGGGGACCTAATTGAGGTGTACAAGATAATGAGAGGCATAGATAGAGTTGATAGCCAGAGACTTTTTTCCCAGAGCAGAAATTATTAACACGTGGGGTCATAGGTTTAAGCTATTTGGCGGAAAGTATAGAGGAGATGTCAGAGGCGGGTTCTATACGCAGAGAGTTGCGAGAGCATGGAATGCGTTACAAGCAGCAGTTGTGGAAGCAAGGTCATTGGGGATATTTAAGAGACTGCTGGACATGCATATGGTCACAGACATTTGAATGTTCATACATTAGGTTTACCTTACATGAGGATCAATTGTCAGCACAACATCTTGGCTGAAGGGCCTGTTCTGTGCTGTACTATTCTATGTCCTATGTTGTATGTTCTATGAAGTGTATCTGTACCTTTTGACCATCTGCACCCTCTCCTGACAGATAGTGCTCCCTCAATACCTTAGAAACCATCCCCTCAGTATGTTTATCACCAAAACACATCGACAGAACATTCATGCCCTCAACACTTCAGAAAGCAAACCTGTTGCCCTCTTGGACCGTGTTCATCCCCAAACCTGTTCTCACTGTGATGACCCACAGCCACCCCCAAGATTGGAGCCCAGGGCCCAGAACATTATTTGAGTCTCTGGATTTATCATAGATTCCCTGAGATGTGGAAGCAGGCCATTCGGCCTATCAGGTTCACACTGACCCTCGGCAGAGCATCCTATTCCCCACCCTACCCCCATCCCTGGATCCCTTCATTTCCTCTGGCTAACCCACCTAGCCTGCACATCTATGGACAGTGGGAGGGAACTGAAGCACCCAGAGTCTCACACGGGGAGAATGTGCCAACTCCACACAGACAGTCGCCCGAGGCTGGAATCGAACCCGGGTGGGGTGAGGCAACACTGCGCCCCCGTGACAATCCCACCATCTCCTCCCCGTTGATGACAGTTTGATGTTTGTACCCGGGGAATATCTAACTTGTCTAGCGTTTATTTAAGAAACATTAGGGACAAGGGCAATGCCTCCACAAGCTCAAGATGTTTGATCCCCCACAAAAAATATTTATATCAATATCAAAAAGAGACTTTATTCACAAAAAAAACTTTACGTGCAAACATAGTCACTAAAGTTCGGTTTGGTACAGTCTTTACAACAAGTCTTTGTCATGACATATATACTCCCCTTGGCTGATTAACTGAAATGTTAGGTCTGAGCTGTTCCTTCTGAATTAACATCACAAAGTTAAATTGAGAAGGACCTTGTGAAATTCCTGTGTTCTGTGTCTGTTCTCCCATGTACCCCGCCCTCCGAATACAATACCTTACACAGCCTTAAACCTGCTTGTTAGCTTTCAGCAGAAGCAGCCTCAGAGCATTGAACACAGACTGAATTACTCAGTGACACTTGGATCAGGTCAGATCGAATTCTCAAGCAAACAGATGGCTGGGGATATTCAGTAGCAATGGTGAAGAGAGAGACGAACAATTCACATTTCAAGTGACCATTCCTCAAAACGGTCTGTTCTGAAGGAACTTTCCCGCAGAAATCACTGGATTGAAAGGTGAACTTTGTCTGTCCTTTTCTCCCTCTCCCTTCAGAGATGCTGCCGGACATGCTTAGCTTCTTCAGCAATCTCTGTATTGATGTTTCAGGTCTCCAACGCGTCCGTACAGATTGATTTTAGTGTTAAATTCTCAAGCTTGCTTTGTTCAAGAGATTGAATCCCTCTGCTACAAGTGGGGGTCAGTTACCACAGCTAACAGGTTCGTGATGCCAACATTGTTGGCACAATCTCTATCATGTCTGAAATTACAATGAAGGCCCCAGCTTCTCAACCTCGCCCCTCACCTGAGGTGTGTGACCGACCAGTCTATTCTCCCTGACAAGACAGCAGCTCTCGGGTCCTCCTGGTCGATATTAAATTCCCAATTTTTAAAAAAAAACGCACTGCAGTAAGACAGCTCTACATGGTTCATGTCAAAATCCCGGAACCTCCTCGCTTCCATCACTGTGGGACACCCAAGGACTGCAGCAGGCGAGTACAGCTCACCCCCATCTTCCAGGCAACTATTAGAGGGTGTGGGAATCACATGCAAGCCAAATTTGAAAATAAGTTTTATTACAGGGTCACTGTGGATGGTCACTAAGACTGTTTCTTTACCTGTGTTGAAATCAGCATAATGGAGAATCAAAGGGTGGGTTGAAAATGACAATGATAGTATTTCGCAGGTTGGTGTTTATTAGGGTTTGTATCGACAGTATGAATGTTTGAGCACGTATTCAAGGGCATGCAGGTAGCTGCTAGAGGAAGTGATGGGGGCTGGTATAATTGCGACATGGAAAAGGAATCAGGAAGGGTTTAGAGGGACATCAGCATGTGCTAGCAAATGGAACGAAATTAGATGAGAATACCTGGTTGGTATGGACGAGTTGGACAGGAGGGTCCATTTCCAAGCTGTGCACCTCTGTGACTCTGTGCCTCTGAATAGTCTATTGCAGAGAGTTTCAGACAGGGTTTGGTTTGTGTGTCTCTCTCATGCTTCCTCAGAATCTGAAAACCCCTATTTCCCCAAATTTCCACAAGACTCTAAGAAATAGAAAAAAGAGGGTCAGTACTGAGGGAGTGCTGCACTGTCAGATGGTCAGTACTGAGGCACTGCTGGACTGTCAGAGGTGCAGGACCGAGACAGACAGTTAGTACTGAGGGAGTGCTACACTGTCAATGGGTCAGTGCTGAGGGGAGTGCTAAACTGTCAATTGGTCAGTACTGAGGGAGTGCTGCACTGTCAGAGGGTCAGTTCTGATGGAGTGCTGTACTGTCAGAGGATTTGTCCTGAGATTGGGTCACACTGTCGGAGGGTCAGTACAGGGCCATTTCCACACTGTCAGAGAGTCAGTACTGAGTGAGTGCATCACTATCAGAGGATCAGTGTGGAGCGAGTGCTGTATTGTCAGAGGATCAGTGTGGAGGGTGTGCTGTGTTGTCAGAGGATCAGTGTGGAGGGAGTGCAGCATTGACAGAGGGTCAGTGTGGAGGGTGTGCAGCATTGTCAGAGGGTCAGTATGGAGGGAGTGCAGCATTGTCAGAGGGTCAGGACGGAGGTATTGCAGCATTGTCAGAGAGTCAGGATGGAGGGATTGCTGTGCAGTGAGAGGGTCAGTAATGATGAAGTGCGCACTCTCTGAGGGTCAGTACTAATGGATGGGCCATGCTGTCAGAGTGTCGCAATGTGAGAGGATTGCTACTGAGGGAGCGCTGCACAGTGAAAGGGTTAGAACTGAGGGAGCACCACACTCCGAGGGGTTAGTACTGAGGGATCACCAAGCTGTGAGGTTTCAGTACTGAGGGAGCACCACACTATGTGTCGGACAGTCAGTACTGAGCGACTGCTGCATTGCCAGAGGATCAGGACTGAGAGAGTGATGTACTGTCAAAAGGTCATTACTGAGGGAGCGCTACACGGTCAGTGTGTCAGTTCTGAGGGAGTGTTGTTTCAGAGGGTCAGTACTGAGGGACTGCTACACTGCCAAAGAATCAGTACTGAGACATTGCTGGACTATCAGAAGTGCAGGAATGAGGCAGTGCCGCTCTGTCAGAGTGTCAGTACTGAAGGAGTTCTGCTCTGTCGGAGGGTCAATACTGAGGGAATGCCGCGTTATCGGAGGGTCACTACCGAGGGAATGCCACACAGGAGAAATGTCAGTACTGAGTGAATGCTGCACTGTAGAAATGTCAATTCAAATAGAGTGCTGCAGAGTCAGAGGGTCAGTACTGAGGGAATGCTGTTGTGTCAGAATATCATTTCTGAGGGTGTGCTGCAGTGTCAAAGGAGCAGTGTTGAGGGAGCGCTGCACGGTCAGAGGGTCAGTACTAATGGAGTGCCATACTGTCAGATGGTCAGTACTGAGGGAGTGCTGCACTGTCAGCGCATCAGTCTGGGAGATACCTGCACTGTAAGAGAGTCAGTACTGAGTGAGTGCCACACGATCAGATAGGCTGAATGGCCTAATTTCTGCTCCCATGTTTTGTAGTCTAAGAGGAATATCTGAAAGTGTTCAGTACATGTCTGCCTCTGTGTCCTTCTTACCCTGCTCAGAATGATTCCCACGTCCAGATTCAATATTCAAACAGACCATCTTCATTTGGTTCTTGAACCTGAAGAGGTTCCACCCTCTTTTCACAGGGATCGAGTTTTCGTTTCACGTGACTGACCTGTCAGCTCAAAGGGAGATTTTCATGCTGCAGGTCTGAGGTTTATACATCAGCTTCTGTGTGCTCATCCCAAGTGAATCCCACTGCTCCACACTCAGCACAGTCGTGTGTTCCTTAAATCTGAGCTAATCCACACACAGAATGACATCCCACACTCCGCCAAATCATATCGCAGGCTAATTGCCTGGGAGAGAGGAGTGTTAAGAGAGGAAATAAAAATCTGAAAGGACTTTACACTGGCATTAAGGGTGAATTGATAATGAGAGTAAGAGTAGGTTGTGGAACACAGTGAGAATTTGTGCATGGACCCAGAGGCTGTAGTGAATGGATGCATGATGTAAGTAATCATTGGGACAGGGTTGATATGAAATCGTGGAGATGCTCTGTGATACAATTAAATGAATTAGCATATACATGGACAGAGATGGTTCTGAGTGGTCTTCTTACTATCCTTCTTACAACCCAGTAAATCTCCAAAGATGGTGGAAATATATCTCAGTTTAACGAATGAGGTGATAGAGGAAATAGCAGGTACACTTGCAAATATTTTCAATCCCCTCTGGCCACAGGAGAGGTGTTGTCGGACTGACCATGTGGTACTGTTATTCAAGAAGGAACATGGGATATACCAGGCAGCTACAGGCCAGTCAGGCTAATACCGTGGGTGGGGCGTCTGTTGGAAGCAATTTTTGGAGATAGAATTAATCAGCATTTAAAGAGACTGGAGTTCAGAAAGAACAGTCAGAATGGTTTTGTTCAGGGGAGCTCAGGTCTGACCAATGGGATTGCACTTTTTAAGGAGGTGACCAGGTGTGTAAATGAAGGCAATACTTTTCTGTCGTCTGCTTGGAGGTCAGTAAAGCTTTTATCAGGACTCATACTGGAAACTGATAGTGAATATAAAAACTCAACATGCAAGGAATTTAGCGCAGAATGCTGAGTGGCAGGAAGCAGACAGTGACGGCCCAGTTAGAAATCCCTGTCCGTTCATGTCTCACTGCTGGGGTCTTGCTGATGTGGCTGATAGAAAAGATTTAGATTTGAATGGTCGAGGGTTAATCAATGGGTTCATGAATGATGTGAAGATTGGTGGGGTGAGAAATACTGAGGAGAATAGCCTAAGGTTACAGAAGGATGGAGATGGCCTTGTCAGTTGGACCAATCAGTGACAACGGTTGAGGTGCCTGAAGTTTTTGATGTGTTGACCGAGAAGATAGATGAGAAGGTTTCACATGGGAGACTGCTTAGTAAAAGGTTAGATGACATGATATCCAAGGAGCGAACACAGCACGGTGCCTAAGTGATTAGCACTGCTTCCTCACAGCACTAAAGATGCAACTTTGATTCCAGCTCCCGGCCACTGTCTGTGTGGTGTTTACACATTCTCCCTGTATCTGTGGATTTCCTCCGGGTGCTCCAGTTTCCTCCCACAGTCCAAAGATGTGCAGGTTAGGTGGGTGGGCATGGGAAATGCAGAATTACAGGAATAGAATAGAGAGTGTGAGTGCAGGTGGGATGCTTTTCAGACGGTCGGTGCGGACCTGATGGGCCGAATGGCTTGATTTTACACTGTAGGAATTCTACGATTAATCCAGGGACCCAATAATATTCTGAGAAACAGGGCTGCAACCTTGGACTGCGGTGGACGTGGGTCCTTACAGTCTGAAGGGGTTTGTGGATGAACGTAGTGTGAGGGGTGGGCTGGGCTGTGTTCTGAGGTGTTGAGGGTGTGAATGTTTTGTGGAGGTACTGTCTGAGGGACGTTGGGGGTAAACACAATAGAGTAGTGCTTTCTGAGGTATGAGGGAGCACTATCTGGTGGTACAAGGTGCAGAAGGTAGGAAGGTATAGATACACTTCCCTGGTCATTTCCTCCGGGTCCGCAAGGCATACTGGTGTCGTAATTTGGGGTGGAGGCCACTTCCATTTTAGAAAATTCAGATCTTTTTAAACAATCAGTGACAAATAGTATCACCATGTGTCTTAAACATGGATTGGAGGAAAACTGTTGTCAATCTATTGTCACTTGTTGCTTGGAGACGCGTTAGAAAAGTAGGCACCCAAACAGAACAACGCTGTCGATGCAAGAAGAGGTGCACAAGAAGATCCAACAAGTCATTTGCAGTTGCTGTCTGTCTCCCTGGAGCAGTCATCATGCGAGATCAGGGTTCAGTCCTAGGAGAAATAATCTCTCCATTGAGCTTTCCTCCATGTTTGTACAGTAATTGTGGTTGTGTGCGTGTGAGAGAGAGAGACAGAGAGCAAGTGTGTCCGTGTGTGAGAGAGAGTGCATGTGTGTGTATTTCTGTGTGTCTGCATGTGTCTGTGAGAGAGTATGTGTTTGTATATGTGTCTGTCTGAGTGTGTGCGTGTGTGAGAGAGAGAGATGTGTGTGTGAGAGAGAGAGAGTTGTGTGTGTGTGAGAGAGAGATATCTGTGTGTGTGTGAGAGAGAGAGTGATGTGTGTGTGAGAGAGAGAGTGATGTGTGTGTGAGAGAGAGAGTGATGTGTGTGTGAGAGAGAGAGTGATGTGTGTGTGAGAGAGAGAGTGATGTGTGTGTGAGAGAGAGAGTGATGTGTGTGTGAGAGAGAGAGTGATGTGTGTGTGAGAGAGAGAGTGATGTGTGTGTGAGAGAGAGAGTGATGTGTGTGTGAGAGAGAGAGTGATGTGTGTGTGAGAGAGAGAGTGATGTGTGTGTGAGAGAGAGAGTGATGTGTGTGTGAGAGAGAGAGTGATGTGTGTGTGAGAGAGAGAGTGATGTGTGTGTGAGAGAGAGAGTGATGTGTGTGTGAGAGAGAGAGTGATGTGTGTGTGAGAGAGAGAGTGATGTGTGTGTGAGAGAGAGAGTGATGTGTGTGTGAGAGAGAGAGTGATGTGTGTGTGAGAGAGAGAGTGATGTGTGTGTGAGAGAGAGAGTGATGTGTGTGTGAGAGAGAGAGTGATGTGTGTGTGAGAGAGAGAGTGATGTGTGTGTGAGAGAGAGAGTGATGTGTGTGTGAGAGAGAGAGTGATGTGTGTGTGAGAGAGAGAGTGATGTGTGTGTGAGAGAGAGAGTGATGTGTGTGTGAGAGAGAGAGTGATGTGTGTGTGAGAGAGAGAGTGATGTGTGTGTGAGAGAGAGAGTGATGTGTGTGTGAGAGAGAGAGTGATGTGTGTGTGAGAGAGAGAGTGATGTGTGTGTGAGAGAGAGAGTGATGTGTGTGTGAGAGAGAGAGTGATGTGTGTGTGAGAGAGAGAGTGATGTGTGTGTGAGAGAGAGAGTGATGTGTGTGTGAGAGAGAGAGTGATGTGTGTGTGAGAGAGAGAGTGATGTGTGTGTGAGAGAGAGAGTGATGTGTGTGTGAGAGAGAGAGTGATGTGTGTGTGAGAGAGAGAGTGATGTGTGTGTGAGAGAGAGAGTGATGTGTGTGTGAGAGAGAGAGTGATGTGTGTGTGAGAGAGAGAGTGATGTGTGTGTGAGAGAGAGAGTGATGTGTGTGTGAGAGAGAGAGTGATGTGTGTGTGAGAGAGAGAGTGATGTGTGTGTGAGAGAGAGAGTGATGTGTGTGTGAGAGAGAGAGTGATGTGTGTGTGAGAGAGAGAGTGATGTGTGTGTGAGAGAGAGAGTGATGTGTGTGTGAGAGAGAGAGTGATGTGTGTGTGAGAGAGAGAGTGATGTGTGTGTGAGAGAGAGAGTGATGTGTGTGTGAGAGAGAGAGTGATGTGTGTGTGAGAGAGAGAGTGATGTGTGTGTGAGAGAGAGAGTGATGTGTGTGTGAGAGAGAGAGTGATGTGTGTGTGAGAGAGAGAGTGATGTGTGTGTGAGAGAGAGAGTGATGTGTGTGTGAGAGAGAGAGTGATGTGTGTGTGAGAGAGAGAGTGATGTGTGTGTGAGAGAGAGAGTGATGTGTGTGTGAGAGAGAGAGTGATGTGTGTGTGAGAGAGAGAGTGATGTGTGTGTGAGAGAGAGAGTGATGTGTGTGTGAGAGAGAGAGTGATGTGTGTGTGAGAGAGAGAGTGATGTGTGTGTGAGAGAGAGAGTGATGTGTGTGTGAGAGAGAGAGTGATGTGTGTGTGAGAGAGAGAGTGATGTGTGTGTGAGAGAGAGAGTGATGTGTGTGTGAGAGAGAGAGTGATGTGTGTGTGAGAGAGAGAGTGATGTGTGTGTGAGAGAGAGAGTGATGTGTGTGTGAGAGAGAGAGTGATGTGTGTGTGAGAGAGAGAGTGATGTGTGTGTGAGAGAGAGAGTGATGTGTGTGTGAGAGAGAGAGTGATGTGTGTGTGAGAGAGAGAGTGATGTGTGTGTGAGAGAGAGAGTGATGTGTGTGTGAGAGAGAGAGTGATGTGTGTGTGAGAGAGAGAGTGATGTGTGTGTGAGAGAGAGAGTGATGTGTGTGTGAGAGAGAGAGTGATGTGTGTGTGAGAGAGAGAGTGATGTGTGTGTGAGAGAGAGAGTGATGTGTGTGTGAGAGAGAGAGTGATGTGTGTGTGAGAGAGAGAGTGATGTGTGTGTGAGAGAGAGAGTGATGTGTGTGTGAGAGAGAGAGTGATGTGTGTGTGAGAGAGAGAGTGATGTGTGTGTGAGAGAGAGAGTGATGTGTGTGTGAGAGAGAGAGTGATGTGTGTGTGAGAGAGAGAGTGATGTGTGTGTGAGAGAGAGAGTGATGTGTGTGTGAGAGAGAGAGTGATGTGTGTGTGAGAGAGAGAGTGATGTGTGTGTGAGAGAGAGAGTGATGTGTGTGTGAGAGAGAGAGTGATGTGTGTGTGAGAGAGAGAGTGATGTGTGTGTGAGAGAGAGAGTGATGTGTGTGTGAGAGAGAGAGTGATGTGTGTGTGAGAGAGAGAGTGATGTGTGTGTGAGAGAGAGAGTGATGTGTGTGTGAGAGAGAGAGTGATGTGTGTGTGAGAGAGAGAGTGATGTGTGTGTGAGAGAGAGAGTGATGTGTGTGTGAGAGAGAGAGTGATGTGTGTGTGAGAGAGAGAGTGATGTGTGTGTGAGAGAGAGAGTGATGTGTGTGTGAGAGAGAGAGTGATGTGTGTGTGAGAGAGAGAGTGATGTGTGTGTGAGAGAGAGAGTGATGTGTGTGTGAGAGAGAGAGTGATGTGTGTGTGAGAGAGAGAGTGATGTGTGTGTGAGAGAGAGAGTGATGTGTGTGTGAGAGAGAGAGTGATGTGTGTGTGAGAGAGAGAGTGATGTGTGTGTGAGAGAGAGAGTGATGTGTGTGTGAGAGAGAGAGTGATGTGTGTGTGAGAGAGAGAGTGATGTGTGTGTGAGAGAGAGAGTGATGTGTGTGTGAGAGAGAGAGTGATGTGTGTGTGAGAGAGAGAGTGATGTGTGTGTGAGAGAGAGAGTGATGTGTGTGTGAGAGAGAGAGTGATGTGTGTGTGAGAGAGAGAGTGATGTGTGTGTGAGAGAGAGAGTGATGTGTGTGTGAGAGAGAGAGTGATGTGTGTGTGAGAGAGAGAGTGATGTGTGTGTGAGAGAGAGAGTGATGTGTGTGTGAGAGAGAGAGTGATGTGTGTGTGAGAGAGAGAGTGATGTGTGTGTGAGAGAGAGAGTGATGTGTGTGTGAGAGAGAGAGTGATGTGTGTGTGAGAGAGAGAGTGATGTGTGTGTGAGAGAGAGAGTGATGTGTGTGTGAGAGAGAGAGTGATGTGTGTGTGAGAGAGAGAGTGATGTGTGTGTGAGAGAGAGAGTGATGTGTGTGTGAGAGAGAGAGTGATGTGTGTGTGAGAGAGAGAGTGATGTGTGTGTGAGAGAGAGAGTGATGTGTGTGTGAGAGAGAGAGTGATGTGTGTGTGAGAGAGAGAGTGATGTGTGTGTGAGAGAGAGAGTGATGTGTGTGTGAGAGAGAGAGTGATGTGTGTGTGAGAGAGAGAGTGATGTGTGTGTGAGAGAGAGAGTGATGTGTGTGTGAGAGAGAGAGTGATGTGTGTGTGAGAGAGAGAGTGATGTGTGTGTGAGAGAGAGAGTGATGTGTGTGTGAGAGAGAGAGTGATGTGTGTGTGAGAGAGAGAGTGATGTGTGTGTGAGAGAGAGAGTGATGTGTGTGTGAGAGAGAGAGTGATGTAAATGAGGGGCAAAATATTTTTGAGGGGGTTCAAAATTGGGTGAGCACTTTCAGGTCTGAAATAGGGAAGAGAGAGAAAGGGAGGGTAAGAAAAAGAGAGAGAGAGAGATCGAGAGAGTGGGGACAGAGATGAGAGTTAGATGGGCAGAGAGAGACAGGGAGAGGGAGAGTGAGCAAAAGGCAGTGAGAGAGAGAGATATAGGCAGAGAGAGAAGGACAGAGAGAGGGAGAGACGGACGGTCAAACTGATACAAACAGGAGTTAAAGCATGGACAGACTGAAGGAGTGACACACATTATTCCAGTTGTTTCTAGCTCTATCTCGCTCTCAATGGTTTTGCACACTCCCTCTCTCCCATGTTTCTGAGGTTTGCTTTAAACTGTCTTTCTATCTCTCCCTCTCCAGTTCTGTCTTTGGGTCTGCGAAGCTGCTTTCTCTCTGTGTCTGTCTGTCTGTCTCTTGTCATGCTGGTCTCCTCAGATGGCCTCCAGAAGATTCAAGACATCAGCCTGCAGGTGAACCCTTTCTATGTTCATTTCTGGATGGTTTTCTGGAACTTTCTGTAGTTCTGGCCAGTTAGGAGAAATATTTCCAACCATTTGGATGGCTTGCTACTGTCAGTTTCCCGGTACCTTCCTGTCTGGGCCCTCCTTTGTTTGGTGGAGACGTTGTTAGGGATATGTCTGTCCTGGAGAAATGTTGCCTTTTACATTATGCTGATGACATTACCACTTGGCTGCTGTGTTTGCACTGTGCCTGGAGTGTGGGTTTTGTGATTTGGGAGATTTACTTGGCCAATATACCTTGGCTGTCTGTCTGTGCTTTAGCCAGGAGGTTGTGACATTTCCCCCAACTCATCCATTTCGATGGAAATAAGCTTATATAATGAATTGCAAACTTTGTCACTTGGTGTGAGAAACAAAGATCACTCACTTCAATAATTTCAGCCCAAGAGAAGATCTGAAGCAATCAGTATGTTTATTATACGCTTGCAAGCTTGGTGCCTGGAACAGGGCACGCAGAGTTTAGCAAGTACATACCTTATATAGGATTCACTACTCCAAACCTGGTGCCCATTACTATTGTTTATCTCTTACCTTATCCGGCCTTGTGCATAACAAAGTACAAGTTTGACTAGGCCATTTCACCACAGCCTGCTGTGGCCCATTGTTAGATATATCCTCCTTCACTATTATCTATTTCCCCCCCCTTGTGACATTTCCTCCCTTTCCCTAATCATATTGATCCTTATGACCTTTAAATTGGGGTTTGTTTTTGTGTTTTTGCAAAAGTGGGAAACAGATGCTTATAACGACTGCTTGTACAAACATATCTGGCTTAACCTACATCCTCACAGCACCTTATCTATTTGTCTACCATTGTTTGCAGGCACATTTCATTCTTGTATGCACATTTTAGCTAATACAAAAACAATTATATATTTCCTTCACATAGCTTTTATTATTTTTCCTCAGTTCTTCGGTGAAACAATTATACACTCGTGTGAGTGCATTTACCTTGCATAAGTAATTATAATTGCAGAAATAACACTACTTTACCTATATCCCACACCGCGCACCAAACCGAGTGTCCCAATGAGAATGTCCTTACAACTGTCATTAACCCAGCCCTTGGTGAGCTGCTGTCACTCACAGTGAGAGATGTTGGTTGTGGGTGTCCTCCTGGAACAAATATTTACGCTGTTTGCCACTAACCCAGGATGGGACTTTCCCTTGGCTGGCCTGCCTGAGCTCCTCCCTCAGCTGTTCCACCATCCCGTTACCGTAGATTCTGCACAGGATGTGGTTTTACTGCTCACCGTCTTCTCTTTTTGGGCCGTTGGTGATCTGGTTAATCGTGTTGGCATGACCCTCCAGTCTGGTCACTAAGTGATGGTTAGCCTGATTCTCCACCAGTTGTCCCATGGTCTCCTCTGGTTTTTCTGTATTCAGTATTTTCCAGGCTCATTAGAGAGTTGTTGGGTCAGGATCCTGAGTTTATTCCGCCAAGTCAGCTTACTGACCGACAATACTCCTGCCCTGGGAGTGGACTCATACACTGTGGCTAAATCATTGATGAGTTCCCTTTTTTTTCATCTGCTAATTGCTGTTCTGGGCTTTCCCTCATATTTCCTTGTCCCTCACCCCCTTATCCTGTGGGTCAGGTGGCAACATAATCATTTTAATGGGGAAGGACATTACTTTGGTTACTGTATCCCTGATGCATTCATTATGATTGGCATCAGTTTGTGATAAATGTTAGTGAACAAGGTATTGTTTGTGGGTTTAGTGA